>NW_016107367.1:2896042-2899923 GCF_001604975.1 Cebus imitator | reverse complement strand
CCGCTTCCCGGGTTCAAGCAATTCTCCTACCTCAGCCTCCCAAGTAGCTGGAATTACAGGCACACGCCACCAAATCCAGCTAATTTTTGTATTTTTAGTAGAGACAGGGTTTCACCATTTTGGTCAGGCTGGTCTTGAACTCCTAACCTTGTGATCTGCCCCCCTCGGCCTTCCAAAGTGCTGGGATTACAGGCGTGAGCCACCGTGCCTGGTCAGTTTGTTTATTTTCAGTGTAGTTGAAACTTAGGCGTGTTCCCCTCCGTCCTGGAGGAAGGCTCTGGTACAGAGAGATGAACTGGAGATGGGGTGGTGGCTGAGGAAGCAGGGTGGGTGTAGGGAAGAAAGGCACCTTCTTCTCAAGGCAGGAAGGAAGTGAGGATGGTGGATGGGGCAGATGGGCCACAGGAGGCTGCCTTCCTTCCAGAGCTGCTGTCCTGGGCTGTTGATGGGTGAAGTTTGCTGTGTTCTGTTTTGCCCCCAGTCCTTGCTAATCAGCACAGCCAAGCATCTCAGAACTCAAAGGGGTGACCAGCTTTCACTGCATACCTGGTGAATGTAGAATTCAGTGTTTGGAGTCAGGTGGGATACAAGGACTGGAAATCGATAGTTGATGAGGAGACAGAGCTGTCCCCTAGATGGGGGATGGTATAAGTGTTGGGAAATGGCGTCCTGCAGCCCTCCAGCCCCACCCCACCCAGAGGTTCCCTGGCACCTGGTTGCTGTCTTCCCAGAGGTGCCACAGCTCTCCTCCCCTCCTTCTCTTACCTGCAGGTCCTCTCTGTGCACCAAGGAGGAGGACGAGCCTGACTGGATGGGGCAGCTCCCTGCTGGTGCACTGTGTGTGCTCCTGGTGTGGACACTGGAGGGGCCTGAGGGTGGGGTGGCTTTCTCAGCCTCACCTCTGCCTTGCTTCGGTTCTATGTGGTTCAGGGCCTGTAGGTGGCCAAGGGGAGACCCTGCCCTAATTTGGTGGCCTGGAGGCAGGCCACCTCGTCTCTTCTGCTCCGTCTTCCAGGGACCGAGGAGGGTGAAGCAGCTCTGACTATGGAGGGTGGAGAAGCATGGATGGGGATGGTCACATGGAGGCATGCTGGGCACGGGGCATACTCTGTGGCCCAGCCCATGGCCAGTGCACCACAAAGTGGCCTTTTTTGGTCCTTGTTGACCCTGTGCCTCATCAGAGAGATAGACCCCTCCCCTCAGTGCCCTAGTTTGTTTCTCCGGGGCTCTGCTCAGAGTCGGCCTGAGCCTCTGTCCATTGTCCTACGTGGCTTCTTGGGGGCTGAGAGTGTGGGGAGGAGGCAGCTGCAGGTGGTGCTGCAAGGCAGGGGCCTGGGTGCTCCAGAGTTGGGCTGTGCTTGCAGGTGGCTACATTGTTAGAGCTCAATTTTAATTCGTGGCTTCACTATAAAGTGAGGAAAACCAATTTTTCACTTGAGAGGATCAACACATAGATACATGTGTAATTGTCTACTTCTGCTTCTCTTCCTGTCCCTTGTGTTTTGTATCCGTAATTTAAAATTTCACAGTCTTCAACATGACAGTTTCTCTGTGGGTATGTTTAGATTCAATTCAAATTCAGCAAGCACTAATTGAGCAGCTACTTTGTGCACTGGGCGACCTGGTGTAGTGCACGGTACAGAGGAGTCAGGCTCGAATGTCGGGCCACGAAGTTGATGTGACAGTGGCTCTGTCTCCACCTCCCTTCATGATTGTGGGCAGGACACATCACCTCTCTCACCTCATGTCCTCAGCTATACAGTGCAGCTGGCGAGCCTGACTTCCCAAAGTGGTCACTAGGATTAAGGAGGTCACATGTAAGGCACCTAGCAAGAGGCATGGCACTTAAGAGTGTTCAGTACATGCTCCTGGCCATCTTGATGTTTTCAGAATATGATCACAACAGGGCTGTGCCCTCCACGAGCTCACAATTGGCCATCATGAACTGTCTTCGGTTTTACTAAAAGTGGAGCAGAGATTGTACCTTCCCCCAAGCCAGGCAGCATACCTGACCAAAATGTCAAGTGCTGTGCTTTTCGGCTGATGATGTTCTAACCCAGTGTGATAACACAGGTCATCTCAGGCTGATCAGAAGCTCAGATACACATTCTCCCATGTTTTGATTAATTTTTAAAAGGGAATTAATTATTGCTGAATAAGTGTGGATGCTCAGGATGTGCGGGAAAAGAACCTAAAATGGGAACTTCGGAGCTGTCACTGTGGGAACCCCTGCCTAAGGCACCCCAGGAGCTGTCAGAGGTCCTATGATTCCCACATGGCAACAAGCCAGTAAATACCCTCCAAGATAGAGGAAAGTGCAGCTCAGCCCCTCCTGACAGATGGAGAACCGGAGGACCAGAGAATGGGAGCATTGAATGTGGGGGCTCACAAGGGCCTGTGGGGCCTTTTCCTTGGAGGAGGAGGCTGTGAAATGGTCCCTCAGGCAACTCAGAGGACGGTGCAGTCTTACTGGAGCTGTGCGGGAGACAAGGGCCAGCTTCCTCTCACTCTCCAGGAGCCCCCAGGAAGCCCCCCTCCCCTGTCCCCACCTACCACCCCTTGGTGGATCCTGTCCCCCATCCCTTCCCAGTCTAGGCCCCATGACCTGTCCCCAGACAGCTCTTTGGGCTGTATGTTGGGGCTCACACCTAGGAAGGCTGTCCTTGGGGGACGTGTTCTGCTTCTGCTTGGACCCAGTGGAAGTGCCTCAGCCATGGTCCCTAGAGAGTTGTGGGAGGTGCAGGTAGAACTCCCCACAGTGGCTGGCCCTTGCCCTCCCACTTGGCTCTGAGCCTGGTGCCATCCTCCTCTCTGCGTTGTGCAAGGGATAGTTTCACAACCTCCCTGCTTAAAGGGAAAGGCCCAAGGCTCTCATGAGTCCCACACGGGCCTGTGTGGAGCACAACCCCCGATCATTAGCTGGGAATGGCTCTGACGAGGCCTTCTTGCTGCGAGTAGTCTGCTCCCTCTCCTGGAGTCGCAGTTGGAGAGCTGGGGCCCCCAAGATACTCAACAGGCTGCTCTGGGAGCTGGAGGCCCCAAGACACTCACAGGTTGCTTCCCACCTGCCAGCTCCAGTTCCACCAGTGTCCTGGAGCTGCTCGATTTAGATTTTTTCATTAGGGGTCCTACAGACACTTGCTGAATTTACCACTGCATGGCCGCTGTGGGGGAACATGAGGCTCCTCCCTGCACAGCTGAGGGGAGGAGCCGGTCTCCAGAGTGCATTGTGATGGGAACTGCTGTGGGGGCTGATGAAAGAGTCACAGAAGAACGAGCTGATGATTTTGCTTGCCACATTGGGAGACTTGGCTGGCAGAGGATTTCCTAGTTTTCTAGGCAGCAAGTCAAGGTAGGGTATTTTAGGCATAAGGAATGTACAAAGGCACATAGACTAAAGGGAACGACACGTGAGGGGTTTTTGTTGTCGGAGAACACGCAGTGTCTGTGTCCATGCATGCACATTTGTGTGTCTGTGTCCGTGTGTGTGTGTGTGTGTGTGCGCGTGCGCGCGCGTGTGTGTGTGCATGTGTATTCAGAGGAGAGTTAGGAAACAAGATCAACCTGGCTGCCCATGCCGGCCAGTGCAGGGCCTCTACCCTGGCCATTTTTAGGTGGTGACCCAGAGCTGAACACCCCAAAGGAGGCTTTGGAGGTAAGGGAGACCTCCCCAGACACGCCCAGCATGCTGTCACCATTGCCCTTAAGGTGTGTCCCCTGGGAGCCTGAGCCAGCACATCAGTTACACCTGAATGTGAAAGGGAAAGGTGTCCGAGGCGGGTGGATCACAAGGTCAAGAGATCGAGACCATCCTGGTCAACATGGTGAAACCCCGTCTCTACTAAAAATACAAAAAATTAGCTGGGCATGGTGGCGTGTGC
>NW_016107367.1:2828743-2895906 GCF_001604975.1 Cebus imitator | reverse complement strand
GGAAAGGTGTCCCCCACTCCGCCCCTGTATGTGGCTATTAAAGCATGCCATCTTTAAGCCTCATTAAGGAGTATTAAATGCTAATGAATTTAGAGAGGGGTGTCTTGGGGCCTCTGTTTCCTTGGGAACATTTGAAAGCAGGTGCTTTATATAATGAGCTGTGCCTATTTAAAAGTGAGCCGTGAGGGCCACTTTGATAGGCTGGATCTCAGATGCTGATGGGCAAGTGTGAACAAAGCCAGTGGTGGCCAGTGGAGATGCTTTGTGCTCTCAGAAGTGTCATTTCTCTGGTGGTTTCTATAGAAACCACTGGCACCTAAGTAGGAGAATTGCTGGGCTCCTGGATTTCACGTACTCAATACGACTTTGTCCCCAGTCCTGGCCCAATCCCCAAAGACTGCTGGATTCCCGTTGGCAGAGTGGAGTTGGATTCTGGACAGATGGGACAGAGGTATGCTACCACAGGTGTAATTTGCTTTCATTGTGTCTGTTCTGTGCCCATGGTTTGATTTCAGTTGCTCCCCACTCTGCTTACTATTTCAGTCCCAGCTGATAGGAAGAAGCGTTAACATTTGTGGAGCTGATTCCTTCCCTCAGAGCACTTTAAAGAAACTTTTTATTATTGAAAAATCTAAATATATGCCAAAGTAGAAAGATTAATTAATGAACCTTATGCAACCAGCATCTTGTTTTAACAATTATGAAATTATGGCCATGCTTATTTTATCTATAATCCTACCCATTTCCCAACAGTCTCTGCCCTCCCTACCCTCACCACGGATTATTTTGAAGCAGATCCCAGATATCCTATCACTTTATTTGTAAATACTTTTGTTTCTTTAGAAGATGTGGGATTAAAAAACTATTATCCTATCTAGTAATTTAGCAATAATTCCTTAATATCATCAACTCTCTAATCCATGTTCATATTTCCCTGATTGCCTCATAATTTGCTTTAGACAGTGTCTTGTGGAAATCAGGACCCTAACATTTGATTGCTAAGTCTCTTAAGCCTATAGATTCGTTTCCTACTTTCTTTTTCTCATAACTTATTTGTTGGGTAATAAATCAGTTCTTTGTTCTATATCTTCTGACTGTATCCCTCTGGTATAATTTAACTGATTCCTCTATTCCTTCTGTATGTCTTATGAACTGATAGTTTCATCTTATAGCAGGTCACTGGGGGAGCTTGTGAGTCTGCTTCTGCTTCCAGGGCTCTTTCCTATTGTATGTATCAGCGCTCCTTGTTGCTGAGTCGTATTCCATTGTATGGACATACCATAGTTTGTTTATCCAGTCACCTGTGGATGGATGTTTTTTGTTGTCTCCAGTTTTTGGCTGTTACGAGTAAAGCTGCTGTGAACATTCATGAGCAGGTCTGTGTGTGAATATACATTTTCATTTCTTTGGGTAGATAACTGAGAGTGGAATTGCTAAGTGGCATAGTATATGTATATATTTAAATTTATAATAAGTCACCAGACTGTTTCCAAAGTGGTGTACCATTTTGCATTTCCATCAGCAGTGTGGGAAAGTGTCAGTTACCTCACATTCTCACCAACACTTGGAGTTGTCAATCTTTTTTTTTTTTTTTGAGATGGAGTTTCACTCTTGTTACCCAGGCTGCAGTGCAATGGTGCGATCTCGGCTCACCTCAACCTCCGCCTCATGGGTTCAGGCAATTCTCCTGCCTCAGCCTCCTGAGTAGCTGGGATTACAGGCATGCGCCACCATGCCCAGCTAATTTTTTGTAGTTTTAGTAGAGATGGGGTTTCACCATGTTGACCAGGATGGTCTCGATCTCTTGACCTCGTGATCCACCCACCTCTGCCTCCCAAAGTGCTGGGATTACAGGCGTGAGCCACCGCCCCTGGCCAATCTTTTTCATTTTAGTTATTTTAGTGGGTGTGTAGTGGTATCTGATTGTGGCTTTAATTTCTTCTCCCTGATGACTAATGATGGTGACTATCTTTTTGTGGACTTCTTGACCATTTGAATGTCTTCTTTTGTGAAGGAGCTGTTTAAATTCTTTGCCTATATAAATGTATTATTATTACTGAGTTCTAAGAGTCTTTATATATTCTGGAATTATTTTATCCTATTACATAGTTTTTTGTGGTCTAAGAAATCTTTACCTATCCTAAGTTTGCAAAGATTTTCTCCTATATCTTCTTCTAGAAGTTTCATAGAGTTTTTGTTGTACATTTATTCAGGAGTATGGTATATTTTCAGTTAATTTTTGTTTATGGTGTAAGATAAGATTTGATGGTTATTTATTTCTTTTGCTATGTGGGATACCCAGTTGTTCTGGCACCATTTGTCGAAATGACATTATATTTCCTCGTTAGATTGTTTTTGGAGCATTGGTGGAAAATCAGTTTGCCGCATAAGGATTTCTTTCTGGCTTGTCAATTCTATTCTATTGATTGATATGGCTATCATTTTACCAATACCATACTCTTTTGGTTATTGTAGCTTTATAATAATTTTTGAAATTGAGAAGTTTAAGCCTCAAACTTCGTTTTCCTTTTTCAAGATTTTTCTTGCTATTCTAAGTTATTTACATTCCTATTTCAACTTTAAAATCAACTTATGTTTTTCTACAAAGATATTGATTATGTCCAATCTGTAGATCAATTTGGGGATAACTGTCATCTTAATAATGTTGAATCTTCTTATCCATGAACGTAGTCCATCTTTTCATTTCTTTGGATCTTCTTTAGTTTGTCAGCAGTGTTTTGTAGTTTTCAGTGTTTAATGTTACACATGTTATATTAATTTATTCCTCAGTTTCTCATGTTTTTGGATACTAATGTGAGTGGAATTTTATTTTTTATTTCATTTTCCTGTTGTTTGGTATTAGTATATAGGAATACTGTTAACTTTATTTTTTAAAAAATAATTTCAACTTTTATTTTAGATTCAGGGGATACATGTGCAGGTTTGTTACCTGGGTATAATGCATGATCTTGAGGTTTCAGGTATGATTGATCCCTTCACCCGGGTACTGAGCATAGTACTCAATAGTTAGTTTTTCAACCCTTGCCCCCTCCCTCTCTTCACCCTCTAGACTGCAGTGTCTTTTGTGACATCTTTGTTTCCACAAGTACCTAAAGTTTAGGTTCCACTTATAAGTGAGAACATGGAGTATTGGGTTTTCTGTTCCTGCATTAATTTGCTTAGGAAAATGGCCTCCAGCTTCATCCATATTGCTGCAAAGGACATGATTTCAACCTTTTTTATGTCTGCATATAGTAATCCATGGTATATATTTGCCACATTTTCTATATCCAGTCTACCACTGATGGGCACCTAGATGGATTCCATGTCTTTGCTATTGTGAATAGTGCTATGATGAACATGTGAGTGGATGTGTCTCTTTGGTAGAATACCATTTCCTTTCAGATATATACCCATAGTGGGATTGTTGGGTCAAATGGTAGTTCTGTTTTAAGTTCTTTGAGAAACCTACAAACTGCTTTCTACGATGGCTGAAATAACTTACATTCCCACCAACAGAATATAGGTGTTTTCTTTTCTCTGCAGGCTTGCTAGCACCTGTTGTTTTTTGACTTTTTAATAATAGCCATGCTGTCTGGTGTGAGAAGTTATCTCATTGTGATTTTGGTTTGCATTTCTCTGCTGACTAGTGATGTTGAACATTTTTTCATATTTGCTGTCTGCCTCTATGTCTTCTTTTGAGAAGTGTCTGCTCATGTCTTTGGCCCATTTTTAATGGGGTTATTTGTTTTTTGCTTGTTCAATTGTTTAAATTTCTTATAGATTCTGGATATTAGATCTTTGTCAGATGCATAGTTTACAAATATTTTCTCTTATTCTGTAGGTTGTCTGTTTACTCTGTAGATAGTTTCTTTAGAAGCTCTTTGTTTTAATTAGGTCCTACTTGTTAATTTTTGTTTTTGTTGCAGTTGCTTTTGAGGACTTAGCAATAAATTCTTTCTTAAGGCTCATGTCCAAAATGATGTTTCCTAGGTTTTTTTTTTTTTTAAATAGGATTCTTAAAGTCTGAGGTCTTACATTTAAATCTTGAGTTAATTTTTGCATATGGTTAAAGGCAGGGCCAGTTTCATTCTTCTGCATCTGGCTAGCCATCTATCCCAGCACCATTTATTGCATAGGGAATCCTTTCCCCATTGCTTATTTTGGTTGACTTTGTTGAAGATCAGATGGCTGCAGGTGTCCAGCTTTATTCTGGGTTCTCTATTGTGTTTGATTGGGCTATGTGTCTGTGTTTGTGCAGTACCATGCTGTTTTGGTTACTTTAGCCTTATAGTATATTTTGAAGTCAAGTAATAATGATGCCTCCAGTTTTGTTCTTTTTGTTTAAGATTGCTTTGACTATTTGGGCTCTTTTTGGGTTCCACATGAATTTTAGAGTAGTATTTCTGGTTCTGTGAAAAATGACATTGGTAGTTTGATAGGAATGGCATTGGATCTGTAGATTGCTTTGGGCAATATGACCATTTTAACGATATTGTTTCTTCCAGTCCATGAGTATGGAATGTTTTTCCATTTGTTTGTGTAGTTTATGATTTCTTTCAGCAGTATTTTGTAGTTCTCCTTGTAGAGATCTTTCACCATCTTGGTTAGATGCATTCCTGGGTATTTGTGGGTTTTTTTTATGGCTACTGTAAATGGGATTATATTCTTGATTTGTTCTCAGATTGAATGTTATTAGTGTATAGGAACACTATAGATTTTTGTACATTGACTTTTTTTTTTAATTTTGAATCTTTACGGAAGTCATTTATTAGTTCCAGGAGCCTTTGGCGTAGTCTTGAGGGTTTTCTAGGTATAGAATAATATCATCTGCAAAGAAAGATAGTTTGGCCTCTTTTTTTCCTATCTCGATGCTCTTTATTTCTCTTGCCTGACTCATTGTACAAAGCCAACATCTCCTACCAAAACTTGGCATGAAAAAAGTAAACTACAGGCCAGTATCCCTGGTGAACATAGATGCAAAAATCCTTAATAAAATACTAGTAAACCAAATCAGTAGCACATCAAAAAGTTAATTCACCATGATCAAGTAGGCTTCATCCCTGGGATGTGAGGTTGGTTCAATATATGTGAATTAATAAATGTGATTCACCACATAGACAGAATTAGAAACAAAAACTATATGATAATCTCAATAAACACAGAAAAAGCTTTTATTAAAATCCAACATCCTATCATGATAAAAATCCTTAAGAAACTAGGCCTTGAAGGAACATACCTTAAAGTAATAAGAGAAACCCCCAGCCAACATCATACTGAATGGGCAAAAACTGGAAGCATTCCCCTTGAGAACTGGAATAAGACAAGGGTGTCCACTGTCAGCATTCCTAATTCAACTAGTACTGGAAGTCCTAGCCAGAACAATCAGGCAAGATAAAGGACTTTTTTATATGGACTGTGTATCATGTGACCTTACTAAATTCACTTCTAGTCCTTGTAGCATTTTCATAGATTATTTAGAAATTTTAATTTACATGATCATGTTGTCTATACAGTTTTACAGCTTTCTTTCTAATGTGTATGCAATTATTTCTTTTTCTTGGTATATTACAAGGACTAGAACCTTCAGTACAATATTGAATAGAATTTGTGAGAATGGACATTTTTGTCTTGCTTCTCGTGTTGCCCTAAAATTGTTTTTAACTTTATTTTTTAATGGCTGTAGTGTCTTCATTTCTTCTTGTTGATCTAAGTGCCAGTCTGGTATCATTACTCTCCAGGCTTCAGAACTTCCTTTAGCATTTCTTACTACAGATTTGTGGTAGGCGATTCTCTGTTTTTGTTTATCAAAAATGTCTTTGTTTTGCCTTCATTTTTGCCATGTCCTGCCCTGTTTATACTTTTATGGAAATACAGTTGACATACAACAAGCTGCACATATTCGAAACATACAGTTTTTTGACATATTTGTACATCCGTGAAATACCACTCTCAAATAATGCATCCATTACCTTCAAAATTTTTGTGCCTCTATGTTTACTTCTAGAAGTTGTATAGCTTTGGGTTTCATATTAAAGCCTGTGATCTTATTTAGTATTAATTTTTGTGTATGATACAGGTATGGATGTAGTTTCATGTTTTTGCCTGTGAATAATCACATTTCTGCAGCATTTGTTGAAATCAATATCTGTGCCTTTACATCTCTGTGGGAAATCAATTGGCTAAATATATGTAGGTCTATTGTTGTACTCTCTCTTCTGTTTCATTGATTTCTGTTTTTTTTTAATTAAAAGAAAAATTTTTGTAAGCAGTTACGGTAGCTCATGCCTATAATCCCAGCACTTCGGGAGGCCAAGTGGGTGATCACTTGAGGTCAGGAGTTCGAGACCAGCCTGGCCAAAATGGCAAAACCCTGTCTCTACTAAAAGTACACAAAATAGCTGAGTGTGGTGGTGTGTGTCTGTAGTCCTGGCTGAGGCAGGAGAATTGCTTGAACCCAGGAAGCAGAGGTTGCAGTGAGCTGAGATCATACCACTGTACTCCAGCCTGGGTGACAGAGTGAGACTCCATGTCAAAAAAAAATTAATTTTTAGAAGCAGGTTTCCCTGTGTCATCCAGGCAGTGGCATGATCATGGCTCCTGTAGCCTTGAACTTCTGGGCTCAAGCGATCCTTCTGCCTCGGTCTTCTGAACAGCTGGGACTATAAGTGTGCACTGCCACACTCAGCTAATTAAAAAAATTTTTTTTGGTCAGGCTTGGTGGCTCCTGTCTGTAATTCCAGCAGTTTGGAAGGCCAAAATGGGTGGATCACCTGAGGTCAGGAATTCAATACCAGCCTGGCCAACATGGTGAAACCCTGTCTCTATTAAAAATACAAAAATTAGCCAAATGTGGTGACAGATGCCTAAAATCCCAGATTCTTGGAGGGCTGAAGCAGAAGATTCACTTGAACCTGGGAGGCGGAGGTTGGAGTGAGCTGAGATTGCACCATTGCACTCTAGCCTGGGCGACAGAATGAGACACCGTCTCAATAAAAAATTAAATAAAATGTTTTTGTAGAGACAGGGTCTAACCATGTTGCCCAGGCTGGTCTCAAACTCCTGGCTTCAAGTGATCCTCTCACCTTGGCCTCCCACAGCACTGGGATTACTGGTGTGAGCCAACACACTGGCCCCACTGATTTATTTGTCTATCTTTATACCATTGTTTTAATCATTCTAGTATGATAATGAGACTTTAAATCAGCGAGTATAAGCCTTCCACTTTTGTTCTTTTTCAAAATTGGTTTGACTACTCTAGGTTCTTTGTATTTACATTTCAATTTTATAATTGTTTTGCCAATTTATGCAAAAAACCCAGCTGAACTTTCAATGATATTGCATCTCGTCTGTAGAGCAATTTGGGAAAGAACTGAACTGTTAACAGTTTTCTTTCTTTCAACCCATAAGCATAGTATACTTCTCTATTTACTTAAATCTTTAATTTTTCTCACCAATGTTTTGTAGTTTTCATAGTATAGATCTTTCACATTTTTTGTCAGATTTATCCTAAGTATTTATATTTTGATGCTATTGTAAGTGGTATTTTAAAATTTAAATTTCTGGTTGTTCATGGTTAGTATATGGAAAAACTGTGGCTATGTGAATATCCACCTTGAATTCTATAACTCTTCTAAACTCATTTGTTAGTTCTGGTTGTTTCTTGGTAGATTTCTATTGGATTTTCTATGTAGAAATGTTGTCTGTTAATAAAGTCAGGTTTAGTTCTTCTCCAATCTGGATACTTTATCTGTCTCTATCTTCTGTCTATCTATCTATCTATCTATCTATCTATCTATCTATCTATCTATCTATCTATCTATCTATCTATCTTATCTATCTATCTATCATCTATCTACCTATCTCCCTCCCTCCCTCCCTCCCTCTACTTATCATCTATTTTGTCTGTTCATCCTTCCCTCCCTTCCTCCTTTTCTCCTTCCCTTCCTTCCTTTCTTATTTCCTATTGCACTGGCTCAGACCTCTAGAACAATGTTGTCTAAAAGTGGTGAGAGTGTATGTTCTTGCCTTGTTTCTGATCTTAGAGGGAAAGTATTCATTCTTTTTCAGTTACATATGATGTTAACTAGTTATTTTATACATGTCCCTATCAGTTCGAATACACTCCCTTTTATTGTTAGTTTGCTGAGAGTTTTTTAAAAATCATGAATGAATGTTAGATTTTGTCAAATGCCTTTTTCCATTTATTGAAATGTTCATATGTGGTTTTTTTTTTCTTATTCTGTTAATACAGTGTATTTCGTTGATCGATTTTCAAATATTAGAACAGCCTTGCATTTCTGGGATAAATGTTACTTGATCATGATATATTATTCCCTTTGTATATTTTGGAATTATATCAGTTAAAGTTGTGTTAGGAATTTTTGCATCTATGTTTATGAGGGTTATTGATCTGAACATTTTTTTATTGTAATACCTTTGTCTGGGTTTGATATCAGGGTAATTCTGGCCCCGTAGAATGAATTGAGAAATGTTCATTTCTCATCAGTTTTCTGGAAGAGTTTGTGTAAAAATTGACATTATTTATTCCTTAAATGTTTGCTAGCATTCACTAATGAAGGCATCTTGGCCTGAAATTTTCCTTGTGGGAAGATTTGAAATTTTAAATAAAATCTACTTAGCAAATATAGGGCTATTCTGATTTCCTGTTTATCTCTGAGTGACTTTTGGTACCTTGTGTCTTTCAAGAAATTTGTTCATCAAAGTTGTCCAATTTTTTGGCATAAATTGTATTATAACATTATTTTAAAAAATCTGTATAATTTGTAGTGAATCACCTCATTTCTCTCAGTGCTGATATTGGTGATTTATGTCTTCTCTTTTTTACCCTGATCAGTCTAGCTAGAGGTTTATAAATTTTATTGCTCAAGTATCAGATTTTGGTTTCATTGTCTTTCACTCTGTTTCCTTTCTTTTTATGGAAGTCATTGATTTCTTTTCCTATCTTATTCCCTTTCTTTCACAAAAACCTTGAATTTAGTTTTATTTTCTTTTTCTAGTTTCTTAAAGTGGAAGTTGAGGCCATGGTTTTGAGACCTTTTTTCTTTTCTAATATTGATGTTCAATACTATTGATATTTCTCTGGGTGTTTCAGCAGCACTGCACAACCTGTTGACATACTGCACTTTCATCTTTATTCAGTTCAAAATACTTTCTAATTTCCTTTTTGGTTTTTTCCTGATGCATGATTTATTTAGAAGTGTGCTCAATAGTTCCAAACACTTGGGAATTTCTCAGATGCCTCTTTGTTACTTATTTCTAATTCAATTCCATTGTGGTCACAGTACTTACATTGTATATTTGAATTCTTTTAAATTTATTTAGATTTGTTTGATGTTTTAAAATATGGTCTATCTTGGTAAATGTTCTGTGTGCACTGAAAAGAATGTGTGTTCTGCTGTTGTTGGGTGCAGTGTTCTATAAATGTCAGTTACATCAAGTTGGTTGATAGTGTTATTTAAATTTTCTATATCCTTTCTGATTTTTCTGTCTATTCTATAAGAGCAGCTGTGCTGTACTTTGAATGTATGTATCCCTCCAGAATTTATATGTTGGAACTTAAACCCCAAAGGAATGATATTATGGGGTGCAGCATTTAAAGGGGTGATTGGGTCATGAGGGCTCCACCTTTGTTAGTGTAGTTAATGCCTTTATGAAAGGATTGGAGGGAATGAGGTGGGCCCTTTTTGCTCTTCCATCTCTTCTGCCATGTGAGGATACAGCAAGAAAGTGCAAGCCCTCACCAGACACTGAATCTGCCGGCACCTCAATCTTGGACTTCCCAGCTTCCAGAAATGGGAGAAGTAAATTTCTATTACTTATAAATTACCCAGTCTAAGGTATTTTATCATAGCAGCAGGAATGCACTGAGACAAGGCTCGCGATTTGTGTCTATAAGAGTGGATTTGTCTACTTCCTTTTTTAGTTGTTCGTTTTCCTACATTTATTTTGAAGTTTTTACTAGGTGCATACACAATTAGGATTATTATGTTCTCCTAGTGAATTGATTCTTTCATCATTGTGAAAAGACCCTATTTTTTTTTTTTTTTTGGAAACAGGGTCTCACTATGTTGCCCAGGCTGGTCTCAAATTTCTGAGCTCAACTGATTCTCCTGCCTTGACCTCCCAATGTGGTAGGATTACAGGTGTGAGCCACTGTGCTCAGCTTTGAAAAGATGCTCTTTATCCCTTTATTCTTTACTTTGGAATCTACTTCAATATTAATATAGACATTTCTGGCTTAATTTGATTATTGTTAGCATGGCATATCTTTTTTACTTTTAACCTATTTGTGTCTTTATATTTAAAGTGGGTTTCTTTGAGGCAGCATATAGCTGGATCTTACTTCTGTATTTTAAACCTTTCTAACAATCTCTTGCTTTGAACTAGGGTATTTGTCCTGTTGTAATTTCTTGTGATTATTAATACGGTTGGGTTTAAATCTGCCACTTTGCTATTTTTTTTTTATTTGTTCCATCTCTTTTCCCCCAACCTTTTTCTTTCTCTTGGATCAATTCAGAATTTTTATGATTTCATCTTTATCTTTTTTGTTACTTTATCATCTGTGGCTCTGTGTTGTGGGGTTTGTTTTTTTTAAACGATTATCTGCCTTTAAGTCATATTATACCTCTTTTTCTGTAAGAGCCTTATAGCGATATCCAGGTTTTCACTTTCTCCCCTCAGGGCCTTTGTGCTGTTATTGGCGTACAGTTGTCACTCTTACAGTCTCCATAATACATTGTTACTATTCATGCTGGGACTAGCCAATCATTTCAAAAATATTTTAATAACAAAAGAGTATCATCTACTTTCCTACATATTTACTATTTCCATTGCTTTTCATTTTTGTGTGTAAAATTGTATCAGTTTCTTTGTGCCTTAAGGACTTCCTTTAACATTTCATGTATTTTTGGTCTGCTAGTGATAAATTATTTCAGTTTTTGTTTGCCCAAAAAAGTTTTTATTTTGTCTTTTGTCTAAAAATATTTATGCTAGGTAAAGAATTTTGGGTTGGTAATATATTTTTTCCTCCAGTACTTTAAACACTCTATTGTCACTAGCTTGCTCTGTTTCCAATGAGAAGTCTGCTGTATTTCTTATCTTTGTTTTTCTGTATGTAATGTATCTTTTCTCTGTCTGCTTTTTAAGATTTTTCTCTTAAATTGGCTTTAAGCAATTTAAATGATGGATCTTGGTGTAATTTTCTCTCTGCTTCCTTTATCTGTGGGTTTGCAGTTTTTGTTTTGTTTTGTTTTTGTTTTTTTGAGACGGAGTCTTGCACTGTCACCTGGGCCAGAGTGCAATGTCGCAATCTTGGCTCACTGCAACCTCCGCCTCCTGAGTTCACGCGGCTCTCCTGCCTCAGCCTCCTGAGTAGCTCGCTTGATTACAGGTGCACACCACCACATCCAGCTAATTTTTTGTATTTTTAGTTGAGTTGGGGTTTCACTGTGTCACCAGGCTGGTCTCAAATCCTGACCTTGTGATCCACCCGCCTCAGCCTCCCAAAGTGCTGGGATTACAGGCGTGAACCACTGTGCCTAGCCAGGTTTATAGTTTTAATCAAATTTGGAAAATTTTTGTTCATAGTTTTTCAATTTTGTTTGTCCTCAAAACCCCACCCCTCATCCCCCTGTTTCACTTCCATTCATATTCAGGTTTTTTGGATTTATTCCATACCTCACTGATCTTCTGTTCTTCCATATGTCTTCAAATTTAGTAATCATATTTTATGTAATTTCTAATCTATTAATGGCAGGCATTATTTTATTTCACTTCTACATGTTTGATTTGGGTTTTTAAAAAATGTCTTTTGTGTGTATTATCCTTAACATTCTCATACTGTTCTCTACCTTCTTGATCATACAATATATAGTTCTAACTGATTTATTGTTCTTTTCTATCTATTATTATTATTATTATTGAGACTGAGTCTCACTCTGTCACCCAGGATAGAGTGCAGTGGCCTAATCTTGGCTCACTGCAACCTCCGCCTCCTGGGTTCAAGCAATTCTCCTGGCTCAGCCTCCTGAGTAGCTGGGATTACAGGGGCATGCCACCACACCCAGCTAATTTTTTTGTATTTTTAGTAGAGATGGGGTTTCACCATGTTTGCCAGGCTGGTCTAGAACTCCTGACCTTGGGTGATCCACCTGCCTCAGCCTCCCAAAGTTCTGGGATTATAGACATAAGCTACCACAGCTGGCCTCTTTTCTATTTATTCTATCATTTGTGTCGCTCATGGTTCTGTTTCTACTGACAGATGGTTTTTTTTCTTTCCATTATGGGAAGTATTTTCCTACCTCTTTCCAGGTCTGGTAACTTTTGATTGGCTGCCAGACATTGTGAATTTACTGGTTAGGTACTCAATATTTTGTTGTTCCTTTGCATATTTTGAGAGATTTTTTGGATGTAGTTGTGTTGCTTGATAATGTTTTGATATTTCTGAGGCTTGCTGTTAGGCTTTGTTTGATGGAACCAAAACAGCCTTTAGGGCTAATTTTGCCTCATTTCTGAGGCAATACTCTTGTGAATACTCTATCCAGTGCCCTGTGCATTTCAAGGTTTTCCCCCTCTGACTGATGGGAATATGAATGATTCCTAGCCCTATGTGAAACTTGGCATTTTTTTTGCTTTTTCTCTTTTGATGATTCCTTTCCTGGTTTGTGTAGTTTCCTCACATTAATACACTGATCAATATTTGTGTTATTTATTGTAAAGAAAGAAGTGTTAATATCTCCAGGTAAAATTGTGGATTTGTATGGTTTCTCTTTTCAATTCTGTGAGTTTTTGCTTCATGTATTTTGAAAATCTGTTATTAGGTATATACATATTTCACGTTGTTATGTCTACTAGATAAATTGACATTTTAATCTTTTCATTGTATTCCTTTTATTCCTGGCAGTTTTCCTTGTTCTGAAGTCTACTTTGCCTGCTATTCATATGGTCACTCCAGTCTTCATTTGGTTATTTTTAATATGGTATATTTTTTCACCCTTTTACCTGTAAGCTATGTATTTTATTATATTTAAGGTGGCTTTCCATGGGGAGAAATGCCAGATATAAGTGAAGGGGAGGAAGGCAGCAAATCACACTGCCATGTGTGTATCTATGCAACAATCTTGCATGTTCTTCACATGTACCCCCAAACCTAAAATGCAATAAAAAAAAAGGTGGCTTTCGTGTAAACCAGATACAGTTGGATCTTTTAAAATTTTAATTTGAAAGCCAGTTGGACAATCTGTCTTTTAGCTGGAGATTTTGGACAATTTATATTTAATGTAATTACTGCTGGGGTTGAATTTGGCTTACCATTTTATTATTATTATTTTTTTATGAGATGGGATCTTGCTCTGTCACCCAGGCTGAAGTGCAGTTGTGTGATCACAGCTTGCAGGAGCCTTGGCCTCCTGGGCTCAAGCAGTCCTCCCACTTCAGCTTCCCAGGTGGCTGAGACCACAGGCATAATAAGCCACTGCACCTGACATGTCTCCTCTCTTTATTGTTTCCTCTTTTCCTGCCTTCTTTGGATTAAACATTTTTTTATTATATTATTTTATCTATTAGCTTTTTGCCTATATCTCTTTGTATTATACCTTTAAATTGTTGCTGTGAGGACTACAATATACGTGCCTAATTTTTCACAGTTCTACCTATTGTTAATATTTTACCACTTCAAGTAAAACATGATCCTGCCAGGCGAGGTGTGGTGGCTCATACCTGTAATCTGAGCACTTTAGGAGGCTGAGGCAGGCGGATCACCTGAGGGCAAGAGTTCGAGAGCAGCCTGGCCAGTGTAGTGAAACCCTGTCTCTACTGAAAACACAAAAACTAGCCGGGCGTGGTGGCACACTCCTGTAGTCCCAGCTGCTTGAGGGGCTGAGGCAGGAGAATCACTTGGATCTAGGAGCAAGAGTTTGCAGTGAGCTGAAATTGCACCACTGCACTCCAGCCTGGGCGGCAGAGTGAGCTCCATCTCAAACAACAAACAAGCAAACAAACAAAACGTATTATTCTTCTAACCAGATAAGTGTTTTTACCCTCTACCCTGTATGTTAAAATTGTTATATGGAGTACATCTGCATGCATTGAAGATCCCCTTCCTAGACAATGCTATAATTTTTGTTTTCAAGAGTCATACATATTTCATATAACTTAAGTGAAGAAAAATGATTTTTTATATTTACCTAATCATTTACCATTTTTTGTTGCTGTTCTTCATTTCCTGAAGCTCCAGGTTTTCCTCTGGCATTAGCTCCTATCAACCTGAGGAACTTCCTTTAGCATTTGTTTTAGATAGATTAGGTCTGTTTATGGCAAATTCACTTAGTTCTTCTTCATTTGTAAATGCCTTCATTTTATCTTTATTCCTGAAAGATATTTTTGCTGTCTATAAAATTCTAGATTGACACTAACCACTTTCAGTATGTTCCACTGTCTTCTGGTCTTCATAGTTTCTGATGAAAAATGTGTGGTATTTCAAATTGCTCTCCTCTGGTAATTCTTCATTTTTTTCTGGGGCACTGTCAAGATTTTTTCTTTGAGGTTTTTAGCAATTTGATTGGGATATGCAGAGCTTGGTTTGTATTGTGTTTCTTCTTTTTAATTTATCCTCTTTGTGGTTGCAGAGCCTCTTGACTTTGTAAATTTGTGCCTTTAACCAAATTTGGGAACAATTTACTCAATATTTCCTTAAATATTCTTTCTTTTGGGTACTGCTGTCTTTATCTTCTCCATTAAGAGCTCTGTTGACAAAAATATTTAAGCTTTTGATATTTTCCCATAGATTTCCCAAAGATCTGTTCATTTTTTCTTCAGATTGGTCATTTGGCCAGAATGATGGATTTATTTTAGAATTTTTGCTGTCCATGCCCACTATGTACTGCCTTACTGCTCTCATTGACTTTTCAAAGTCTTCAGGTAGTTGCTTTTAAAATTTTGTCCAGAGTTTTTTTTGTTGTTATTTATAGGGGAAAGAGAGAGAGAGAGGCATAGTGGGTTTACTCCATTTTGAGTTTACATTAGATTTGTTCATTTTAAAATTTAGTATTTTTTTTTTCTATCTGGTACATGTATAATTTTAATTGCTATGTCTTCTAGTTTATTAATGGTTTCTTTTGCAGTGTCTCATTTGCTGTTAATCCTATCTTATGTATTTTTCATCCCAAACATTGTATAGTTCAACTCTAGAAGTGTGATTTGGATTATGGATGTATATATGATTCATTAAAAGTTATTATAACTCCATAACACATGTTTAAGAAGGTAGAGAAGAGACTAAACATGGTAAGTAGAGATATGGAAGACTATCTCTATATCTATATATATAGTCTTTGTATCATATATAATCTATATATATGTAGTCTATGTAGTGTGTGTGTATGAATATGTATACATATATATATTCTTTGGATCATATTATATAGTCTTTGTATCATATATATATAGTCTGTATATACATATGGTCTGTGTGTGTGTGTGTGTGTGTGTGTGTGTGTTCTTTGGATCATATGATCCAAAGACTCCAAAGACTATATGTGTATATAAATTATATATTGATATATAATATATAAATATATTTCTATAATATATATTTATGCATTATATATCAATATATAATATATAATGTTTATATATAGTATATATAATCATACATCCAAAGACCATATATATATTCTTTATATATATCTATATGTTTTTATACATATATATATATAAACTCTTCCATATCTCAGCTTACCATAGCCTCTCCTCTACCTTCTTAAGCACATGTTATAGAGTTATGATAACTTTGCATGTCTTGGTCTGTTATCTGCGTCACTTCTGGTCAGTTTAGCTGGGTTTAGGGACCATAATCCAAGTGCTGAGTTTGCTGATTGTTTCCACAGTCCTTCTGTGGACAGATCTGGGAACCATTTTTGTTGTTAAGACAAAATATATTGTTGTTTATACTGATTTTTCCAATTCGAATTTAGGATTACAGAATTTTCTTTACTTTTTTGTTTTTATATTTTTTAAATCTTTTATGCTAAAAATTTTACATTTCCATCTACTTTAACACATTTCTTTTATATATATTGACACTAACAGTGAAATGACTGAAAACACTTTAAGATTTCTTGCAGTTCTCTTTGTTCATGATGTGTATCTAATTAGGATTTACCACCATATTGCTGGTTTTCTATTAATAACGTATATTCAATTAAGGATTTACCATTAAATTACTGTGTTTCAGGTCTTTTAAAAGAAATCTTATTTGTGCATTTAAGCTACCAAGTCAATACATGGTTAATTTTGCTTTTACATTATAGAGATTGCTTTTTAAGTTAATTTTCTTGCATAATTAAATAAAGTGTGTACATGGATCCAGAGGTAGGATTGGCATACTACAGTTGATGGGCCTGATCTGGCCTGTGACCTGTTTTTTATGGCCTTTGAGCAAAGAATGGTTTTTACATTTTTAATCAGCTCTAACACACACACACACACACACACACACACACACACACACACACACACACAGAGAATTGTATATAACAATGACTATATACGGCCTACAAAACCTAAAATATTTTGACTGGCTCTTTACAGAAAAAATTTGTAACCCCTGTTCTAGAGAGAAATCTACAAAACAAGGTACATTTAGAGAAATCATCCATGTTCTACCTTTAACCCTGTCTCTCCCATTATTTTCCCCTCCCTTCCTCGTAAGGCAATCTTATTTATTTACTTATTTTAGTTCCTAGTTTATCTTCTCACTGCTTCTTAGTGGAAGCAAACACACACATGTTCCTATCACCTCTTCTACTTACTTTACACAATTTTTTTCTCCCACTTTGCATTTTTTTCACTGAACAGTGTGTCCTGGCGATCACTCCATAGCAGGATAAGTTCCTCATTCTTTTTTTACAGCTGCATAGTGGTCCAGAGTGTTAATGTACTAACGTTTATTCAGCCAGTCCTTTCTCGATGAACATTGGGTTGTTCCCTCTTTTTTATT
Organism: Cebus imitator; assembly: GCF_001604975.1. Lineage (NCBI taxonomy): Eukaryota > Metazoa > Chordata > Mammalia > Primates > Cebidae > Cebus > Cebus imitator. Next base: position 2,878,886 of record NW_016107367.1, on the reverse strand, counting down.
TTTACAAATAGTGCTGCTTTCAGTGGCATTGTGCTTATATCTCCTTGGGATTTTGCTGGTGTAAGTTTAGGATTGTTTCTTAGAAGTGGGGTTGCTGGGTCATGCATATTGCTGAGTAACGATACATACGTTATTTTGCTCAAAGTTGTCTAAATCCTTTCTGCACAGGGCTTGTGCCATTTGCATTTCTGGCAGCCATATGTCGATACCTACCACCCCCAGAGACACCTAACAAGGGTGCTGCAAAACTTTTGGATTTTGTTAATTTGATACGCAAGTAATGGTATCTCTATGTGATTGACATTTGCATTGCTTTTGTTATGAGCAAAGCAGAAGGACCATTTCCTTTTCTCTGAGTTCTGCTTACTTATCTTGCTCATTTTTCTGTAGAGCTATTAATCTTTTTCATCTATTTTTAGGGACCATCTATGTATTACAGATAGCAACTTTTGCCTGTAATAGAAGTTGCAAATATTTCTCCTACTTGTCTTTTTTACTTTACTTATTTATTATTTATTTACTTACTTGCTGCTTTTTGCCACCCCAAAGTGTTTTTAAAAACAGTTATTATTGTTTTTATATAGTCCAATTTATTCAGCTTTTCTCTTACTGCTTCTGGTGTTGGAGTCATAGCTGGGAAAGTTTCCCCTAGTCCCAGGTTGTGGAGAAATTCAATCATGTTTTCTTCTCATAGTTATAGTTTCCTTTGTTTAATGTAAATGTCAGTTGTTTTGATAGCCACCATCCTATGTGATTGGCGACTTCTGCTGTTGCGAGTTTAAACCAAAGCAGTGGGCCCTGTGCCACCCCTCCACTTTGCCTTGCATCTTGGCACTCGAAGAAGACAACACATTTACTTTTGGGAGTTGCCCAAGAACTCACAGCTCCATCCTGGGGACTCTCGCTCTAGCTAGGTGGGGAGGAGGTTTACGACAACGGGCTCAGGTGTGCTGGGCATTTAGTTGGGGAATGTCACCCTTACTTCCTCAGCTGGAGGTCTTGTTGTTACCCCACTTTACAGGCGTGGAGACTGAAGAACAGAGAGGGAAGTTACTTGCCCAAAATTATGCAGCCAGTAATAGGCTGCCAGGCTCAGGTCCCCGAAGTGTCTGCCTAAGGGCTTGGGCCCTCCCACGTGGCATCTGACCCCTGCTCATCCAGGCCTCACCTGCCTCTGGGCACCTGTGAGACTGCAGCACGGAGCACAGTCCTGCTGTGCTCCCACCTCCCACCAAGGTCTTGGAGCAGCTTTCCATTGTCTCTGTGTCTGAGGGGCAGGACAGGGGCTGGCTCACTCAGGGCCTTGGGAAGGACCTGTGAGTGAATGTCATCTCCCCCAGGGGTCCTGGTAGAGCCAATGGCAAAGGCTTTTGTGCGTTGCCTCAGCCCTGCGTGCCAGGATGTTGTTGGGAGCCAGAGGACACTGGATTGCTACTTTTAAGGTAGTCGACCTTTTGTTTATGCACTCACTTAACCAGCATAATTCAACACATCTTACTGCTAGCCAACAGTGACCCAGAAATGTGGGCAGCAGAGCGTCTGTGTCAGGAGCTCACAGACCTATGGCGTAGGCAGGTGGCCGAGGTGGACATCAAAGGGAGCACAGGGTTGCATGTGAGCCCAGAGCAGCGCCTCCCCGCCTCCTGTCCTTCAGGTCTGGGTGCAGAGGACTGGCAGCATAGGGTGAGGTATAGCTGGGTCCATCCGCCAGTCCTTTCTGAGGACCAGTAGTACTTAGAGGTTCAGAGGTGAGGTCGTTGTCCATTCAGGCCCCTTGTGCTGATGACTCAAAAGCTAAGCCAGGGAGGGAACGAGCCCTCCTCAGGCACTCAGTAAATCAGCAGTGGGCCAAGATTGGAGCTGAGTGAGCACCCCCAACCCCATGCACTCTGGAAGTGGCAGGAACCCAAGGCTGCTCTGGACGAGTTGGCAGCAGCCCAGAGTCACCCAGGTGTGCTGTGCGCTGAGTGGTGGGCAGATTGTAGGGACATAACCCCTGCATGTACCATGATCGATCTTCCATTTTCCCCAAGACCACGTCCCTACTTCTCCACCAGGGGCCCACAGTTGCCAGAAGAGCCTGAGTGAGCCTCCCTTTTGGATCCGGCTCGTTAGGCCCTGGTAGCACCGTCCCACACCAGCTGTCGGTGTAATTAAGGTTGCCATAAAACCCACCAGCTAGACATATAATGGCTCCTCTGCTCTTTGCTGGGGCACGAGCAGTTGTGAAGGCGAGTAAATCATGTTCGGGGGCTATCACTTCAAAGGCCGACCTTCCGCTTACAGCTGCATTGTTGGCGGGGATCACCTGTAACACGGCTTGTTTCCTGGACGTTCACTCTTATGACACCCTAATGAATTGGGCTATTTCCATCCCTTCTCAGAAAATGTACCGAACAATGGTTTTGGTTCTCAAAAAGTTTGTCTTGGGAGGCAGGTGGTGTGTTGGCAGGGGCATGCAGGTGGTTATCAGCTCCTGGGCAAGTTCTCTCTCTGAGTCTACATGCCCACTGATAGAAGCTACCTCTGGGGCTTGTTGTGAGATAACTTACGTGAGCCTCCCAGCCAGGGGCTGGCACCTCATAGGCACTCAGTGAGTGGCAGGGAGGGCCATCATCTTCTTCATCCTTTCCCTGGGTCAGCCTCTTAGGGATCGAGGTGTTGAGGTTGGTGGGGGCTGTGGTATCAAGGCCATGTGGGAGGTTAGAGCAGGCGCAGGCATGCTGAATGCAGTGTGAGGAGGAAGGCTGGCAGCCTTGCTGTGAGGCAGCTGGTCTCTCTGTCCTGCATCCAGAGGACTGTTTTTCCCACTCCTAGATCATTCTTTAGGTTTCAGGGGGCCCGCTCTGAAATCTCCCTAGCTGAGGGTTGCTTTGGAAGAGTCATCTGTTGCCCACAAGAATTACAGAGGCAGGAATTGGCCAGCAGGAGAATGAACTGCCGGCCCCAGGGAAGCCGTGGGAGTCAGAAGAGGCTCCACTGTGCCCTGGCCATGTGACTTTGAGCCAATCTCTGCCTCTTCCTGGGGCTCAGTGAACCTCATCCGGAGAATGGGTCTCAACCTCCTCCTCCTCCTCTAACGTAAACTGAAATTATGGAGTTCTACAGTTAATGTGAATTTGACGTGTATACATTTTAAGGAGGATGATAGAAAATATGTCTCCAAAATTTGAAAGGTATGAACTCCAATTAAAAAGTCAAGATGGTTCACGTTTGAGCTGGCGGGGCCCAGGACTGAACTGTTTATGCTGCAGCCACATGGTGGCACCCCAGGAACTGGTAAAGGGACCAGCTGGGCCCTGTGACGGATTTGAGACCTTGCTGCATGTGGGTGCCCAGCCGTTTATTTCCATGTTGTAATTAAAGTCCTGTCCTCTGTGGGTTTGTTAAGTGGAGCTACTTGCTAGTCCTGGTATTGGGACCCTTCTCCACACCAGAACCGGACATTTGAGAGCAGAGGCTGAATGTGAAAAAATCCTCTATGAAAGCAAAACAACTGCTTGATAATAAAGTTAGTTTATGAGACAGGAGACTGTGAAGTGTCAGTGATGATGCTAAAACAATATAAAGGGTCGTTCAAGCTAAAATATGTCCTGTGATTCTGGCTTTATGGTCCCCAAGCACACTTGCTCCTGCATTACCGGGGCTCCTCCAGGGACAACAGTCTGGGACTTGGCGAGCTGTGAATTATGTGACGTCTTCAGAAGCAAGTCCCACTCAAAACATGACCCCAGTGTTGATGGATGTCAATATGCTCTCAAGGTGCCCTTGGCAAGTCAAGGGCCCTTCGCTTAGTGCTTTTCTTGGGATCCTGCTGCTCTCAAGGGGCGGTAGGAATGCCTCTCTAGACTCATGTGGCAATAGAGCAGCAGGGCTGAGAAGTTGACAGACACTGGCCTGGGCCTGGGGCAGGAGGGTCTATGATTCCACATACGACTTGGGCTGCTCAGCCTGGTTGTGTGTGGCCCAGCATAGACTTCACTAAAGCTGCCCCGCAGTCCCCTGGGTCCTTGGCCTTCCCTGGGCAGGCACATGTCCTGTGCTCCCAGGCCTGCCAGCATGACCGATGTCCACTCTTGCAGGTGATGAGAAGCTACAAGGCCACCATTCAGCAGACCTTAGACATCCTGTTCCTCCGGGAAGGCTCCGAGTTCCTGAGCAGCACGGATGCTTCCACCCGGGACTCGGCTGACCGCACCATTATTGCCTGGGATTTCCGGACCTCTGCCAAAATCTCCAATCAGATTTTCCATGTAAGAAATCTCATTTGTCATTGCTGTCAGTTTCAGCCACAGGGTGTATCCGTGTAGTTCTGATCTGTCTGAGGTCCCAGGCCCCTTCCGTGGGAGGGGACTTACTTGACTGATATATTCAGGATAGGGGTAGCAGAGGCAGGGCTCAGCCTCACACACACATGGAGAGCTTTCTGTGGGCTTCCAGATGCAGCCTCCTCTGTGCTCTTCTTGTGCCAGCACAGCTCCTCCACCAAGGTAAGGGTCTGGGGGCAGATCAGTCCAGATCAGTGGGGAACACAGCCGTGCAACCTGAGAAACCCCACCCTTCCACTGCCACAATCAGCCACTCAGAAGGGGTTTCTGATCCTCAGTGGCATTGGCAAGTGGTAGAGCCCAGGAGTTCAGAACAGGAGCCCCGCAGTTAGAATACCTGCATTAAGGTTTGGGATTCACTAGCACCTTATCAGGCAGAGAGCCCTGGGCCTGCTATTTAGCCTGTTTGATTCTTACTTTCCTTATGAAAAAAACAGTTTTGAGAATTAAGAGAGAGAGAATTTTTGTAAAGGGTATAGCACAGTGCCAGGCACAGGGAGTGCTCTATCCAACTTTAACTGTCATTACCATCACCACTGTCATCATCACTACCACCACCGTGTCATCGCCACCATCACCGCCACCAGTGCTACCATCAGCATCACTCTATTCCCACCACTGCTGTCATCACCAGCACCACCACCCTCACCAGCACCGCCCTCACCAGCACCACCCTCACCAGCACCGCCACCCTCACCAGCACCGCCACCCTCACCAGCACCACCCTCACCAGCACCGCCACCCTCACCAGCACCGCCACCCTCACCAGCACCACCGCACCGCCACTGTCACTGCCACCACCGTTATTACCAGCACTACCACCGTCAGCATCAGCATCTGTATCCCCACCAGCATTACCATTATCGTCATCACCACCATCACCACGACCACCCTCTTTGTCCCCAGCACCACCAATGTCATCATCACTGTCACCACCACCACTCTCATTCCCACCACCACCATCACCATCATCGCCTCTGCCATCTCCACCACCCTCACTGTCACTGGCATCTGTATTGCTGCACCACCATCATCTCTGTCACTACCACCAGCTGCATCACACCACCGTCACCAGCATCTATCACCACCACCGCCATCACTGCTGTCATTATACCACCCCACCTCTGTCACCACTACCGTCTCTTATCGATACCACCACCAACACCACACTATGTCGGCACCGTCACCAGCATCTCCACCACCACCACCATGACCGTGACCACCACCATCTCTATTATACCATCACCATCCCCACCGCCACCACCACCACCACTACCACCATCTTTTGAGATTTCAACTAGCCTGTGATGACTCTCTGAATTTAAAGCTATGTCATGTGTGTATATGTGGGTGTACATGAAATACATATCCCGTGTACACCTTCTTTTCCTCCCTGCCTTTTCCTTGTTCTCAATGGGTTCTAAGCGGCCCTGAGCAAACCTGTTTCTAGACCTCACTGCAGGGTGTCCCAGTGCAACCCACTGGTCAGGACAGGCCCTGGAAGGGAGCTGGCGGGGCGCATCTGGCCTCTGAGGGTGACCTACCTCCAGGAGCCCAGGGGAAGTGAGGCAGATGAAGGTGCCTTGTGCCTGAACTACTGACCCTCCTGTAGTTGCACTCCATGCTGTCTGCCGAGGGAGCAGGTGCTTGCCCAGCACCGTCACACTGGGAGCTCATTATCTGGCCACGCCAGCCTCTGTGCCTGTGATGGGCATATCAGCCTGCAGCTGTCCTTCCTGCTGCTCCCCACTTTGCCCTCTGAGTTTGGGCTCACTTAGAGAGTGTGGCCTAGGGACATTGGTTAGAACAATGTAAAGCCAGCTCGAGGGGACGGTTTTCGGGTGCTTTCTGTGGGACCATGTCAGTGAAGTGGTGAGATCGCGTACCACTTGTGTTTTGAGGCTTGTGTACTTCTCTTCTCGTTTGGCCCCTTCCCTCCTCACTTACCGTGCATATTTGCTGGGTGGGCCCCTGGACTGGGCTGGGCTGTCCCTGGGGGCTTACTGTGGAGGTGGGGAGATGGCCATATAGATTCCTTTTCCATCCTTGTGTGATAAATTACACAAACTTGGTGGCGGAAAGAACACAAACTTATTCTCTCACAGTTCTGGAGGCCCAAAGTTCTTAATCAGTGTTAAGTATGATTGGGCCGAAATCGAGGTGTTGGCAGGGTGTGCCCTGTCTGGAGGGTTGAGGGGAGACTCCGTCCCAGCCTCTTCGGGCTTCTGGTGACAGCTGGTGTTCCTGGCTTGTGGCTGCATTTCTCCAGCCCTCAGAGCCAGCATCTTCACGCCACCTTCACTGTGTGTCACATCTCTGCACCTTCCCTTTGTTACTTTCTTTCTTTTTTTGTAGAGATGAGATTTTGCCGTGTTGCCCAGGCTGGTCTCAAACGCATGGGCTCAAGAGATCCTCCTGCCTCAGCATCCCAAAGTGCTGGGATACAGGCGTGAGCCACCGCGCCTGGCCTTGGCTTCCTTTCTATAAGGCTGCACATGACTGCATTTAGTGTGTAATATAGATCATCATTTTATCCCAGAGTCCTTAATTATGGCTGCAGAGACCCTTGGTTTTGACCCTGTAAGGTAACATTCACAGGTCTCAGGAATTAGAACGTGGGTATATTTTGGGGGGCATTTTCCTGCCTGCCACAGGGATGCAGGCAGGTTGTAGAAGCTGGGAAATGGGGAGGAAGCTGGATTCCCCTCCAGTCTCCAGACAGGAGTGCAGCCCTGCCAGCACCTTGAGTTCAGCCCAGCGAGGCCTCTTTCAGACTTCTGACCCGCAGGACTGTGTGATGCAAAATGTGTGTGTCTTGAGCTACCAAGCTTGTGGTGATTTGTGAGGGCAGCAGTAGAAAACCCATGTAGACACCTAGCTAGGGTCTGGGAGCAGGCCCCAGGTGCCGGAGCAGAGTGCTGGGTGGGGATGTCTTCTCTGACCTATTTGTGGCCCTGCCGTTCTCAGGAGAGATTCACCTGCCCCAGCCTCGCCTTGCACCCGAGGGAACCCGTGTTCCTGGCACAGACCAATGGCAACTACCTGGCCCTTTTCTCCACTGTGTGGCCCTACCGGATGAGCAGACGGCGGCGCTATGAAGGACACAAGGTACTTCTGTCCTTGTCCCCCAGGCGAATGCTGAGCCCCAGCCCCAAGCTGCCTGCCAGTCGTGGACATGGGCCTGGGGCTGCATGGAGCCTTGGTCTGGGCGGATCCTGCTTTCTGTGTCCTGGGTGAGCACATACCATGTGGCCTGCTGTCTCTTCAAGTCCCTGAGCCACATCTGGTCCTCACCCTAGGCCCAGGTACTGGGCAAGAAGCAGTAGTTGGCTCACACCGACAGGCCACAGAGGTGGGGGCAGGAGCAGGGCGGAATGTCACGGCTGTCATTTCTGCATCCTTCTCTTTCTGCATTGAGGCCAGCCTTACTGGGGTGGAGGGGGCCAGAGGCTCGGTGACTGTCGCTGAGGCCAGACTCCCTCAGCTGGGCTGCAGCTGGTCCAGCTGGATCTGCGGAACTGGCCTTGTGACGTGGGCCTGCACCAGGGCTCTGCAGCCTCATGGGTGGGACTTGGGCTTCGTCCTCAGGGACATGAGGTGCGAAGCCCAGCTCTGCTCCGTCACCTCACAGCTTCAGCCTGCTCAGCTGTAGAGTGGGTGTCCTCACCCCTACTTGACAGGCAGCCCCAGGAGCAGGTGTGGCCTGCTCACCCGCTGTGTCACTCTCTGCAGGTGGAGGGCTACTCAGTGGGCTGCGAGTGTTCCCCAGGCGGTGACCTGCTGGTGACGGGCAGCGCCGATGGCCGGGTCCTGATGTACAGCTTCCGCACAGCCAGCCGGGCATGCACGCTGCAGGGGCACACGCAGGCCTGTGTCGGCACCACCTACCACCCCGTGCTGCCCTCCGTCCTCGCCACCTGCTCCTGGGGAGGGGACGTGAAGATCTGGCACTGAGCTTTTTGTCATGGAACTGTCCCGATGCCAGCTGGGCTCTGGAGCGCCCCTCCTCCTCAGGGGTGGATGAGAGGGATGAGCACAGAGGTTGGCTGTGGGTCCTGGGCACCGCCCTCTGAGCCCGTTTCCTCATCTGCAAAGTGGGGACAAAAGTCTGTTTGTGTCAGGAGTGTGAGGGCTACACTAATGAAATTGCCTGGCAGGCAGCCGGTGATGCTCAATAAATGTATGTTTTGCTATTTCTTAAGTTATTTCAGCAACAAGCGTGCGTTAGCAGCCTCTTCTCACCTCCCTCCTCCCAGGCCTGCTGGGGCTCTGGAGACAGAGAGAGCTGTGCGAGCTTGAGATGGGGTCAAGCTCGCTTGACCGCTCTGCGGGTACCAGCAGGGGAGTCCTGAGGCGGGGGTGGTCTGGGTCTTTGGTCTGCCCTCAGGGACTCCGCTGGAGCTCTGCACCCCACCAGCCTCACAGGCCCCAGCCCGTTGCGCTCCCCAGGAGTGTGGCCAGCTGGGCCCCTGGTTGGCCTAAGCCCTGAGCCCCTTGGGCGGCCTCTTGCCCTGCCAGTGTGCATGCTGCCCATGCAGGTGTGCCCGTCTGGTGAAGGAGCCACATGGAAAAGCAAGGGACCCTTAAGGAGCCTGGACAAGCTGGGCTGGGAGGAGGCCTGGCTCCCCAGGAACCTGCACAGGCTGATGAGAAGGAACCCCCACCAGAATTGTAACTGAGGGGCCACTCCAGGAGCCCAGGGATCTGCCAACAGGTGAGGGTGGGGCCCACTGGTATCTTAGAAGGCTTCCTGGAGGAGGCAGACCTCAATTTGGTGAAGAGGGTGTCCCTGGCAAGGGAGTTAGTGGAGAAAGGCAGAGGCTGTGAGGAGACTGCCCATGGTCCAGAGCAGTGGGAGACCCAGGAGGAGGTGGGCACTGGGCTCCCTCTCCCCCAATTCTGTCCCTGCTCCACTGTCACTGTAGCCGAGGTGAGGCGAGGCACCACTCCCCTCCCAGGTTCAGTTCCGCATCTGTAAAGTGGGCATTGGAAGAGCCAGCCTGCAGGCTCAAAGTGAGGGTCAGAGAAGGCCAAGTCTGTGGGGTGTCCTGGGAGGGGGCTAAAGCTGGCCTGGGGCTGGTAGGTGAAGACCTGTATGTCAGTGTGTCCAGGGGGTCCTTGGGATCTCTGGGCTCTGCGGGAGTATCCCAGACAGAGGGAAGAGCCGTGCAAAGGCCCCAAGGTGGGGCTTCTGAGGGCTGAGCCCTCCTGCCCCACAGTCACTGCAGAGCCTGCCACACACACGGCAGGCATCGGAGCTGCAGCACCTACTGTGTGCTTGTCTGTGAGTGGGGAAGCTGGAGCTGAGCACTGGGGTTGCTGAGTGCATGGCCTTAGTGTCCCCCTACTGTGCCCCTGAGGACAGAGTGAGTTAGATCCCCTGGCCTATGTGGGGCAGTGTCCCCATGACCCATAGTGGGAGCACCTTCTATGTATTTCTACTTTCAGGCTCAAGATGGCTCCTTTGGTGAAAAGAGTTACCCCATGCCCGGTGAGTTTGGTCACCGGCAAAAGTGGAGACTGCCACTGGCCTGAGCAGGGTGGTGGGGGCTGAGGCTGGCGCGGGAGATGGGCAGTCCCCACCCTCTGCCCCACGTGGCTGCTGCAGCCTCCCCCTTGTCACACCTCTTGCCTTTGCCCTTTCTCCTCCTGCTCTGAGAGGGGAGCTCCTGTGACCTATGGAGCCCACCCCATCCCTCCCACCCAGGAGGCTGATGATGCCCCAGGGCCTTTGCGCCCACCCTTCCCTTCCCCTAGGCTCCCTCACTCCCTTGGGGCTCGCTTGGATGGTGTCTTTGGGGAAGCTGCCCTCACCCTCAGCCCCTTTCCCCACAGAGCCCCCTGCCCCGCCGAGGCCCCACACCTGCATTTGCAGTGAAGCACATGGCGCAGGCTGGGCTTCCCACTCCCTGCTGGTGCCTGGCCCCGGCACAGAGTGGGCCTTCCATGAGTGACTGCACGCGTGGCCCAACCACAGGACAGGGACCTGCCCTTGTCTTTCATTGCCGTGTGACTTCCGGCAAGCTGCCTAGCTCCTAGGGCCTCAGTTTCGCCTTCTGTGAAACGAGAACACATAATGTCCATCTCCAGGGGATCATGAGGCTGGGTCTGTGTGTCTCCCACTAGGGCCCGTGTGTCATAGGCACCCAAGGGGCGGTGCTGGGACTTAGTGTCAGACCGACCACTTGACGCAGGAGCTGAGCCAGTTTAGGGCAGAGGCGGATGTGGCTCCCTTCTCAGACCTCGCCACAGTGGGCCATGGGGTGGTGGGCCTTGCTCCTATCCTTGCTGTCCCTGTCACTCTCTGGGCATTGAGCTTGTCCAGGTTCAGTCTCATGACAGAAGCCACCAGCTGGGGCTACCGCCTTCATTTGTCCCCATTTGACAAGTCCAGGGAAGGACTCGAATTGGCTGACTTCTGTCACACGCATGCTCCAGACCCAGGTTCCTCGGGCAGGTGTGGTGGGAACTGTAATTTGTAGCAGGGAAAGCGATTTCCTCCCCAAATGCAGGACCCCCCTACAAATACCTTCATGAGGATGTGTCTCCCCAGCTCCAGGCCTGAGCAGGACTCAGCACGTGTTTGTGGAATGAATGAGGGCTGTACGAATCAGCCTGGACACAGGGCGGGTGGGAAAGCTGCAGTGTTCGGGGTGGAGGGAGGCCTGGCCTTCTCCCGGCGTTTCTCACTCCCTTTCCCATCCCCACTTCTCACTGCCCCAGACCTTGGATTCCAAATGCTCTGCTTCCTGACCCAGCGCAAACCCCAGTGCTTTTCCACCTTCTGATGACGATTTTGTCATTGAGAATTTCATCGCAGTGCTTGCTGATTGTTCCCTACTGTGATGTGTTCGAGTTACCACTGACTTAACGGGAGCATCCATCGCACGTGACACTGTGTCAGGCTTCCGAGTGCTGGGACATAGCTGTTGAGAGGCCTCCTGTCTCCCTGGGCTCCCGGCCTCACTCCTGTGCTTGGCACACATCGCCCCTGACTGCCACCTGTGGGACTTGCAGTCAGGAGACCAGCTCACATCCCAGGGCCGTTTCCTGCTGGTCTGAGGCCTTTGCAGGGGCCTTGCTTCTCTGAGCCTTGTTTTCTCATCTGTAAAGTGGGCCTGTGGAGATGAGGAGAGATGAGGCAAAGGAAAGGACTTTGCAGATTGTCACCGAACTCCACTTGGGACAAATGCCATCGACATTTGTGCCCCTGAAGTCCATTTGTTTTCCAAGCTGGTGTCCTTGAACCAACCCAAATCTCTGACCCTTCCAGGGTGGGGGCCACCCAGGGCTCCGCAGAAAAGCCACTGTGGCAGTTTCTTAGCTCCACCCTCTGCGGGTCTGATTTCTCAACACAGGCCCTGTGGGCGCCGGCCCCTTCCCTTTTTAGGTCACTTTATAGGGAAGAATGGCAGGTGTGCGCCGTGCTTTTATGTTTCTTTTTCCAAACACTTTCTTCCAAAGAACATTCTTAAAGACTGACTTTGATCCTTGGCAAGGTGTCAGGGAGTTCACCGTTTGCAGTTTTAAAATAAGAAAGCTAAATTTAGAAAATGTGGAGCAGGAATAGAAAAGAAGTGTGGTCTCTTCCCTCCACCCACCCTCCTGGGGCTGAGTGCTCACCTTCATCCTCACCTAGAAAATCCGAGATGCCAGATCCAAAGCCATCGTGGAGAAAAACAGCTTCGCCTCCAGGTGCCGTGCAGGCTGCATGTGCTGGCTGCACTGCAGTGCCGGGGTGGCCGTGACTTTTCTGAATGGAGCTGATGCTCGAAGCTCCCGACAGGGTGTCCATGATCCCCACTGTCCAGCAGAGGAAACTGCTGCCCTGGGGCAGGGAGCTGTGCTCTTTTTTGCACTTGAGATTCCTTCCAAAATGGCCTCCCTTGGGCTCCACCTCCACCTCACTGTGGCTCTCTGTACAGTGGGAGACCCAGCTGCCTAGAGGGTCCCTGGAAATTGCACTGATGAATGTCCTCAGGCTCCAGAAAGGGAAACTGGCCAGGAGGGCCTGGGTCTTGCCCAAGGTGACACTCAACTGGTGGCAGAGCCCAACCCTGCGCTGCCTTGCTGAGAGTTGAGGAGAAACATACATGGATGTGTGGGTGGATGCAAAGACAGGGCCTCCCTGAAGGCAGGGCAGGATCTCAGTACAGCGGGAGGGCATGGGTGGAGGAGGGAATGCCGTACCATGGCCAGCTGTCCGGGTAGATGGGGACTGTCCAGGACTTCCCGTCCAACTGTGGGGACAGTCCAAGTGCAGAATGTCGAGGGCATTCAGAGATCCAGAGGGAAGCTGCCAGCTCCAGAGCTCAGCTCCTTGGGAGCCCCATGGGAGCACTGAACAGTTTCTGGAATTCTCCAGCTGTCACAGATCTGTGCCTTTTCATGACTCTGTTTCATTTGCCAAAAATACCTGTTGAACTCCTATTCATCCTTCAACACCCAGTGTGGGCTTCTCCTTTGACCCCTTTCATCAGTGAGGGCCCTCCCTTCTCAGATGCCCACAGGCCCTGTGTTCTGGAAGCCCTGAGCTGAGTGTTACACTGTCTGCCTTCCTCCCCCACCTCTGAGTTCCTTGTGGGCAGAGCCAGGTCCCTGAGGCCAGCATGAGGCTGCCAACTGACACCAGCACCAGTGAGAGGAGGGGAGCACCGAGCCCCAGCCCAGGGGATCCTGGGGGAGAAGTGTCATGCGTCAGAGCCACAGGTGCTCCTGTCTCAGAGCCCTGCTGGGCCAGCTTTGAGCCGTGAGAATTGGGGTTGGTAAACCATGGCCCCAGCCTCAGCACCACAAGGAGCAGTGTTCTGAGTGCCATGCACAGCAGGCAGGCCCCCACCCAGAGGGCGGCAGCCTGACCCTGCTGCTGCGAGCCACGTGGACCCTTACCTTCCTCTCTGCTGGGCCTGCAGGCTCCCTGGCTCTGCAACCAAAGTCACCTACCCAGTCCTAGGCAGGGGCCTAATGGTCCTGGCTGCTCCGGGAACAGGACACCTTTGAGGCCCGGCTGTGGCAGGCTTTGCAGCCCAGGCAGTACAGCCCTGTGAGGGGCAGAGGCTCTGAGGTGGCAATGTGGGAGCCAGCACCCTGAATCTGCCCCCCAAATCAGGGCTAAGGCTGCTGCCCAGGGCAGGTGTGTCCGATTTGGTAGCCCACAGGAGTCAGAGCTGGGCAGGCTTTTGTTACTTAGATGTGAGAGCTGAGGCACCCCTCTTGCTGGCCTCAGCCTCCCCACGTCTAGGCAACAGGTCTCACAGCTGACATTGGGGCGGCTGAGGCTTGGGTTCCCCTCTGCGAGTGCCTCTGCCCACCAGGTGACAGGTATTTCTCTCTCCCACCCTCTGGCTGCCCTCAGCTCAGTGAGGGATGCAGCCCCTGTTCTGTCTGCCCATAGGCCCCAGAGAGGAGACCGGAATCCCAAACCTCTCCAAGCTTCCTCCGGCTCAGGGAGACTGCTTCCTGAGGCGGCAGGTATGGCTGAAGAGGACACAGCCAGGCTGGCTCTGGCTTCTTCCGCAGAGGAAGGGGAAGGGCAAGTGTGCAGGAAGCCATGGCTGATGCCCACTCTCCTTGGAGTCATCTGACCAGTGGCGGCCCCATGCTGGAGCTACACAAAGCCAGGTGTGCCAGGGAACCTCCAGGCATGAACCTGGGGTGAGGTGTTCCCCACTGGGACATGCCCCAGGCACCTACAGGGACAGCCATAAAGGCCCCCTTGGGGAGGAGCCTCCATCCTTGGCCTTGAACCCACACATGCACATCTTCAAGGGCAAGGGTGAGCATGTGTCCAAGATCAGCAGGTGTCCAGAGAAACAGGGCCACCGGAGCAGGAGCCCCGAGGCCTGCACAGACCACCGTCTAGTCCAGACCGGCTTGTGAAACGGCTTTGCCCACCGTGTTGATAGAAATAAGAGACGAGCTAGAAAATACCCCTGGGAATGGGAAGCTACGAAAGTGGCACTGGGGATTTGTAAAACACCCAGATAGAAACTTAAGAAATGGAAAACATGAGCAACTGAAATGAAAAACTATGTCTGTGTGTGGCAGCTGAGCAGACACAGGAGGGAATTAGTGAATTGGAAGGAAGGTGCTCAGTGCGGGAGGAGAACACAGCAGCCGTGGAGGCTGTGGTGTGGGCAGGCAGGGCCCGCTGCAGGCCTGAGGTGGCACAGGGCACGGTAGGGGGTGACGGGGCCGCCACAGGCTTGAGGTAGCGCAGGTCTGGGCAACAGACCCGGGGGGAGAAAACAGAATGGGCAGAGAAATGTTTTTAAAAACTAATAGTTGAGAATTTTTCAGAACTGGTGAAGTACACCAATACACACGTGACAGACTCCCTGAGAATCCTAAGATTCCTATGAAGGAACTCCACACCCAGACACACCCCAGGGAAACCGCAGAAAGCCAGAGTCAAAGGGAAAATCTTAAAGAGCTGGGGAAGAGAAAGCAATTTTTTTTCCCAACCAAAGGAACGGCTCCCGGCCTGACAGCCAGTTCCCAATACCAACAGGAAGCCCGAGCAGAGCGGCAGCTCCCATGTGCCAAGGAAAAGCCGCTGCCGACATTCCGTCTACAGCCCGACTACCTCTCAAGGAGAGGCAGAGTCTGACACATGAGGATTAGAGGCCAGGAAATCCATGGGGCAGCGCACAGGAGCATGAGATGAGAGGAAAGAGCACTGTCCAGTGGGCTGGGAAAGGCAGGGGAAGCCGCACCTTAGATAGGAACTTGGATACTGGGGTGGGGACGGGTGGATATGGGGACGGGGTGTGAAGTGGGGTTAAGGGGCCCAACTTGGCTGCAGAGAGCAAGGCTGAGGGCGGGGACACCAGGGACTCGAAGTTCCCAAGACCAAAAGGCAGGAGGAGGAGAAATAGCCCAATCTAGATTCTTTCCACCAGTGTCTTTTATTAATGAGTGCAAAATACAATAGTAACTGACAGGGCATGCATCAGAGACGACAGGAACGCAAGCCACAGAAACCGGGAGTGGAGGGCCTCATCATGTCTGAGGTAGAGTAAGACAGTGTCAGGGATGGATGTGGGGGCGGGACGAGCACCAGCTGCACTGGGGCATCATCCCCGCCCGCCCGGGGCTACGGGCCGTGGGTGGGGGGGGGGAGCTCAGGGCGGCGTGGTGGCCACACTGCGAAAAATGGATTTTTAAAACACTTCATAGCCCCAAATTTGTTTCAGCTCCCTCTTCGTGGACACAACTTCTGGGTTCCCTTGTCACCGGCTTGTGGGGGTGGTCTCTCCACTTGCAGAGTCCAGTCTCCACGGGACACGGTCCTTCCCTTCCCTTCCAAGGGGCAGGCCCCACACACCCTCACCCAAAAATAAAGGAGCTTTGTGTTGAAAACGCCAAGGCAGCCGTCCAGGGAGCTGGAGGCCAAGTGCGTTAAGAAAGACCCTTTTTCTCTATAAAAATAGTTTCGCTTTATAAAAGGGGGAACGCCCCTCTCAGATGGGGGAAGGATGAGTGTGAAAAACGTTCTAAGTGGAGTTCCACGGGGCGGGGCTGGTGGACACCGCGGTGCAGGGGGATCCTCCTCTTGGGTCTATGGGGTTGGGGAGGAGAGGAGGTACGGGGAGGAACAGACGCCTGGTTGTTGGCAGGGATGGGGGAACAGCAGGGGCTGGGGGGTGAGGTCGGCCCCTTGGGGCGCCATGGGCTGGCGGGGAGAAGCCCACAGCCAGGCCTGCACGTGGCGCTCAGTTGAGCAAGGTTCCGTAGAGCTGGGCCTTGGTGAGGCTGTCCTTGCGGCTCAGCCCCGAGCTACCAGTCCTTGGGAAGGCCTGCTGGGGGCTGAGGCGGGCGGCGGGGTGCATTTCCGGGGAGGCCTCCATGGAGCTTGGCTCCAAGGAGTCCCTGGAACCCTGCTCGGGCTCAGGGCTGCTGGTGGCCCCACACAGCTGCACCCCGAGCCTGTCCCCATCGCCCCCCTCACTGGGTGTGTAGCCGGGCAGTGGGTCAGCCGAGCGGCCGGGGCTGAGGCTCAGGTCCCCGCCCGCCCGCAGGAAGCAGGGCTCTGCCAGGTGGCCCTGGGAGAGGTCATCCCCCTCGGAGAAGCTGTCGGCCTTGTAACTGGCATAGAGTGGGCTGGTGCGGCCGTCAGCCTTCTTGCCCGGGCTGCCCCCGGCCCCACCGTAGTAGCGTTCAGAGAAGCTGCAGGGTGAGGCACGGCCAGCGGCGCTAACCGGGTAGGAGTAGGCGCCGATGTCCTCCACGCTTAGCGGCCGCCACTGGCCCCGCATGTCCTCCCCGGAGAGCCGGGCAGTTCCCGGCTTGGCCCGTAGGCTCCACAGGTTTGGGGGCATCAGGGCCTGCTGGGGACCCGGAGAAGCCGGGAATCGGAAGGTCTCGGCTGGGTACGGTGACATGGTCCGCCCAAAGCCTGGGGCCACCTCGGCCTCCAGCGGGGCTGCCACCGCGGCTGTGGCCTTGGCAAAGCGAGGGCTGCCCTCGTAGGTGGCGGAGGGTGGCTTGCGGTCGAAGAGCTCGTCGCGGCTGTTCAGGTAGATGGCCTGCTGGGACGCGGTCAGCGTGCTGGCCTGCGCGTGTTCCTTCTCCTCCGACGTGGCGCTGAAGCTGGAGTAGGAGCTGGATGTGGGCAGCGAGCCCGCATAGCCAGGGAAGGCCTCGTGCTGGAAGCCCGCCGGGAAGGCCGCTGCCTCGGCCTCCTCCTCCTCCTCAGCCGCGCTGTCGGTGGAGTTCTGGGCCCGCAGGAAGCCCACGTCGGTCACGGGCGCGTCCACACTGGGCCGCCGGTCGCGCCGCCGCTCTTCTGGGCAGTAGAGGGCCGTGTCGCTGCAGTAGATGTCTCCCTTGTAGGGGGGCTGCGGGCCTGGTTTCTCCACCCCGTCGCAGAAGGCCAGGTCTCGGGCTGAAGCATCGGACAGGCGGGAGGACAGGCTGGCAGGGTCAGGCTTCTCTAGCACCTTGGCGATGACGCAGGTGGGGACGCTGTCGGCGTAGGCTGGGTGGCAGACGGGGGAGGGCAGGCTGCAGCCGTGCTTCTCCATGTGCAGGCTCACACGCTCCTGGAAGTCCGAGGGCAGCTGGAACGGGTGCGAGGAGTAGGGGGCGGGGACAGGGTCACTGTCAGCATGGTGGCCCAGTGCTGGCCCCGAAGCTGGGGACTGACGTTAGCTATGACCGACAGGCAGGCAGACAGATGCACAGGGCCTCCCGGCTTCTCAAGTCACACTGGGGGAGCCGGGATCCAGGAGGCTGAACTGAACAAGCTCCCAGGGGTGTGGGTGTCATGATGGCCTGGGGATCCCGGGTCACCTCCTCCCTCCCTACTCTGATTGGGCCCAGGAGAGCCCAGAAGCTGCAGTCACCTGGAGAAGCCGGAACCTGGGTCTGATTCAGGCCACACTCAAGGCTGCACACACCCCTACCCCCACCCATTTTGTGCCCAGAGAGGGGCTGACTTGCTCTCCCAGGTGCATGGGTTCTGTGGAAGCAGGGGGGCATTCCCCCCCACCCCCCATCCTGCCTGAGCACTCCTGAAGAAGACAGACTCAGAAACAGATGCAACAAAGATTGAGGGCCAGGGCTGAGACTGCCTGGTGCCATGTGGGGGTGTCCCGCTACTGTTTGATCTATTTTGTGAGTGTCTCAGGTATGGCTCAGGACCAGGGGAAGGAACACAGGCCTGGCTAGGAGACCGCATGTGAGGCGGGGCAGAGGGCGCAGGGTGTGGTGGCCATAGGTGGGCAGGGGTGGGCTGCTGGCCCATCTGCCTTTGGCATCAGACAGGCCTGGTTCTGGGTCCTGGCTCTGTGACCTGCCTGCCGTGTGGCCGCCGCCACGCCATCTTTCCGGAAGTGTTTTCTTTCTGAAATGGGCACTGTCAGTAACCGTGCCCAGACACCAGGCTCCTGCGAGGCTCACACGAGGTCACTCTGTTGTGTCAGTGCTCAGAGGGTGCAGGGACCTGGACAGTCCCTGAAGGAAACTGAGGGTGATGGGCAGCTGGGGTGGGCCAAGGGGACTCTGGTGAGGGCCAGGGGCTGCCCGGCTGGGTGAGGTGGGTGCATTTGGCGGCCCCTCCACCACAGGAGCAAGGGGGACAGAGGAGGCTCGGACTCAGCCAGCATCTTCCTCCTCCAGGATGGGAAGTAGCCTTGGGGTAAGACCAGCACACAAGGAGGCCGGTGGTCCTGGGGCGGGGCAGCCTGGCTGTGGGGCCACGTTACCTCAGACACCTTGTGGACCCTGCCGTAGGTCTGGCTGCACTGCAGCAGCTGGGCCGCTAGATTGCAGTCCTTCCTATAGAGCTCCTAAAAGACAAGAGAACGTGTTCGGCGCCACTCCCCCAGCCAAGGCCCCGCCGCCCTGCCCAGCGCCGAGTGGCCAGTGGGGGCAATGGGTACACAGGGCCCGCTGTGCACTCGGCAGGACAGGGACCCACTACTGGCTCTGGCCCTCTCTGGGCGCCATGTTCTTGCCTGCAAAGTAAGGGCCTCATTCTGACCTGGGCTGCCAGAGCATGGAGGGCCCTGCCGCTGCCCTAGCTGGTGCCCTCGGGGCCGTGCTAAGATAGGAACCCCCATAAGGTTGGGGCAGTGGTAGAAGAAGGAGCCCCAATGGCCCTGAGCTCCTGGAGGCCCCCCAGGCTCATAGAGCAGGCCTGGTCTCCCTGTCCCTCGGGCTCCCGGAGTCCTTCCAAAGATGACTGGGTGGAAGTGCCAGGCAGGAATGGGTGGCAGGATGAGCCCCCAGCACCTTCCACCCTGCACCTCAGACTTGCTGCTCACACCCGCCTTCCCAGAGTGTGGCCTGGGAACACAGTGGCTGGAGGGCTGGGCAGGGACCGGGCAGGTGAGTGACCGCAGGCCCAGGCGGGCGCTGGCTCTGAAAACAGATGCCAACAGTAGGACTTGAGGGGTGTGGCTTCACCACTGAAAATCTGTTGCATGTACCTGTGTTTGGGGCTTGCATGCCTGCCCCTCCGGGGTCCCCACTGCAAGGGCTCTGACAGCTAGCCCTGGGGCGGCCCCGAAGCCCTGTGACCCACCCAAACTGCCCCATGGCTGCTCCTGGCGAGAGTTGGCCAGTGTCCCAGCCCAACCAGCACTGCTGCCCAGGCAAGGCTGTCTCTGACACAGCACCTTTCTGTTCCCCCACCATGGCCATGGAGCCTCCCTCACTGAGGCTGGTGCCCCCAACTTGGCCTACACGGTGGAGGGAATAGGAGTGGCCAAGCCCCTCCCAATGCCTCCCTGGGCCTCCTTGGAAGAGAATAGCACAGCTGCCTGACAGCTGAGAACTGGCCCCCTGTGTAACCCAGTCGACTGGCTGCCCCTGGCACCAGAGGGGCTACAGACACTGCCCAGCCAGCCCAGGTCTGCCACTGAGCCCCACCAGCCACAGCCAGGAGTGGATGCCACTGGGAAGCCAGTGCCGTGCTCATAGCCCCTGGGGCCCCTGGCTGGGCACCCAAGCCCCTGGGCTGTCCATGTCTGCGGTGGCTGGCTCTGGGACAGTCGGGAGCCTTTCCTGAGCAGCCACAACTGCTGGCTCAGGGAGGAAATGCTCACGGGACGCTCCGGCAGAGCCAGCAGGTGGAGGCAGGCGCTGTGGCTGCCCAGGGCCCTGGGCTGCTGGAGTCAGACTCCCGAGGTTGAGTTCTGGCTCCGTCTGCGAGCGGCCACCTGGATTACCTGGGAAGCCACTGAAGCTGTCTGTGCCTTAGTTTCCTCATGTGCTCCATCCCTGCAGAGGTCCCCGGGACTGGTGCCCACTTACGTAAGGGGCCTAGCCTTGTCACGTTAAGAAACACCTCTAGTCCTGAGCCCATGTCATCCTGTCCCCTCCTGTTGGCCTGTGCCTGGGACCACCGCTCCACTCCACCACGGACCTCCAGGTGTCCAAATCCCAGTGCCTCTTCTTGGCCCTCTGACCTGATCTCTCAGCAGCCGGTGAGCCAGCCGGCCAGGGCGCCGATGGCAGCCCCTCCTCAAGTGGCTGTCAGGCCACCACACTGGCCTGGTGTCCCCCAGCCTGCCGGCCACCCCCCCGCCAGGCATCTTTGCTGGGCCTCCCTGCTTCTCATCAGCAGGCTGCCTCGGCGGTCTCCACCGGCACGCCGGCCTTCACCCTCAACTCCAGGCCTGGGCCCCCCACTACCCTGGTTAACTCCCCGCTCGAAGGGCTCCTGTGCGTCTCCTGCCCAGCTCCAGCCCCTCCCTCGCTGTCCCCAGCCAGGAATGGCTGGCAACGCCTTTTGTTTGGGCTCTGAACCTTGTAGCTGGGTTGGACTCAGTTTTAGCAACCCACATCCTAAGTCTTGGCCAGCCCTATTGATTCTATTTCCGAAACAACCAGAATCGCAGCTCTCTGCCCAGCCCCACTACCACCATCGCCTGAGCCACCATCGTCCTTGGTACTAAGGCCCTGGCCGCCTCCTGATCGTCCCGCTCTTGCTCTCGTCCCCACAGCCTGTTCCCAGCACGGCAGCAAGCTGTACGTGCGATCACATTGCTCCTCTGTTTAAGAACCTTCTATGGCTCTCGACTACACTCAGAATGAAGCTCAGATCTCTGAGGGAAGCCTATACAACGTCGCCTCCTATCGTCTTTCTGACCCTGGCCGCCCCTCCCGCTGGGCGCTCTCTTTGGGGTCCTGCAAGTTGTCTGGGTACAGCTGCACACTGCGGTTGCTTCGGCCTGGAAGCAACGCTCTTCCCACAGATGTCTGCGTGGTGGCTCCTTCACTCCTTTAGGTCCTGGCCCAGCAGCCCCTTCCAGAAGCACCCTCTTGAAATCTGCAGGCCCTGCAGCTGGCGACTCCCTGGTGCTGTTCCTCACTCTCTGTTTCTGTACAGCATTTCACACTTCTAACACACTCTAGAGTTTGCCCCACTCAGATGTGAACTCCACGTGGGCAGAGGTTTCTTTTCGTGTGTGTGTTTTTTCCCTGTGTTGTTCACACCATAATCTTGGAGCGTAGTAGGGTCTGGCAAGGAGCAGGAGCTGATTTGTGAATGCGTAGGCAGCTGTCCCGGGCCTGCGGGGCAACGGGGCCCATCTCACAAGGTCCCCAAAATTAGGCCCCCTGGGCAGTCACATACACAGCTGTGATGTGACACTGGGACTGGCCAAGGGCGGGAATCCTGAGTGGCCATGACCCTCCCTGCCTTGGGGTCAGGAAGCCTTGCCTTGAATGGGATCATACGGCTCCGCCTCCTCTAGCTGGTCCTTACAGCAGAGGGTCTGTTTAGGACACCCTTGGCACCCTCAGAGAGGCAGCCCATCCTTCCCCAACTGCACCAGGTCCTTCTCAAAGCCCTGACCGGCCTGTCCATCCACCTGTACCCTGCACCAGCCCCTTGAGGCTGGGGCCAAAGCAGCTGGGCTCAGGCCCCTTGAGAGTCAGAATGTGACTCCTGGCGCGTCCTGGGAAGCCCTCGCCTGGGCCGCCGGCAGCCCTCAGTGGGCCAAGCATGTGTGGCACTCACGTTGTCCTCTGACAGCTTATCGATGGTCACCTTGGCTTCCAGAAGGTGGCTGTTGAGGGCAACAATTTCGTGGCTCAGTGCACGCTTCTCCTCCTCATAGTGCTGGCCCTGCGGGTGGGATGGTGGGAGGAGGAGGTCTCTGGTTGGCTCCTTGCCCTGTCGCTCAGCTGCACCCCCATGTTGCCCCTTGTAGCCATGAATGACAAGACACTTGGAGGGCCAAGGGTGCAGGGCTTATGAACACAGACAGACCTTGGTTCAATGCCTGGGTCCAACACGGCCAAGCCAGACAGCCTTGGGCATGTCACTGCCTCCCTGAGCCTGTTTCTCATGTGCAACACAGAAGTGACAGTGTCCTGCCTCAGAAGCTGGGAGTGGGGACTCAGGACGGATGACTTGTGACTGGCACAGAGCCCAGCCCATCTCACTGAACAGACTGGGAAACTGAGGCTCAGAAAGAAAAGGGCCCATGTCCAGGGACCCAGGCAGAGCCAGGTCCAGCCCCCAGGCCTGCCACCTCCCCTCTCTGACAGCACCACAAAGGCGGGCAGGTTGTTGCTTTCAAAAATGAGCTGGTCACCAAACTAGAAAGAAGGGAAACCTCTTCATCCTAGTGATGGAGTGGCTCCAGAAGCCCTCACCCTGTCCCTCTTGGACATGCGTCCCAGCAGTGCAGTCACAGAGAAAACGGCAACCCCACTGAAGTCATCGGCAGGTGGTGTGAGGGTCCCCACAGTGGGGTCCCTATGAGAGGCACAACTGGGGCTGGAACCTGTCTCTGGCTCACCCAGGGCCTGAATTTGGACCTCCCTCTCCTCCTGGGCCCGGGTCCCTGGACTGGCAGGCTGAGCTGGAAGGCCTGTTCCCAGCTTATGCCCTCCGTCCACATCCCCTCTTACAGGCCCCCAGGCTGGAGTGCTCAAATCCGCCGCTCAGGCAGCATGGGGCAGCCCTGGACCCTAGTACTTTCTTAGCCTGAGAGCACCCACCCCACCCTGCATGTTCCGTGGAGAAAGGGGTGGGACCGGCAAGACCTGTGTCCCAGCTCCGGAGTGGCCCAGGGGTGCCCGCTGGGCAGCTCTCCCAGGGAAGGGGTGTGGGTGGGGAGTGGGCGCCGCGCCGGCCTACCATGCGGTACAGCTTGTCCTCCAGCTCCTGGTTGATCCTCTGCAGTGCCATGTAGTTGCTCTGAATCCTGGAGCAGGAGGCAATGGGGTCACTGTGGTGTCAGGCCTGGTACTCCCACGACCCTGACGGCCACACAGCCTGCTGAGCAGGGTGGGGCTCAATGGGACCTCTTGAGCTCACCCCACCAGCCTCACCCTGGTGGAATGGAATGTGTGCCCCTCTGCACAGGGCCGAAAACATCCCATTAAACTTGTAGAGGCCTATCCTAGGCCAGGGTCCAGGACCGTTTTCCCCCTTCACCCCGGGAGCCCCTGAAGATGAGAAGCAAAGGCTTGTTATTCACAAGAGACTCTGTCCCATCTGCACACGGAGCCAGTTTACTCACATTTGACCCACAATTCTTACAAACCTGTGATGGGGCTGACAGTTCGAATGCGAATGAGCCGGGAAGAGACTTAACACTAACTATGTGAGGGGCTTTGGGGTGAGGCTGGAGCATCACAGTGAACAACACACGGTTCTGCAGGGAAGGGTGAGTGGAGCCGAGTGCCGGATGGGAATCAGGTGCTCGGAGCTTCCATTGCTGGTGGGAGGGGCTTGGGGATGGCGTCCACTCCGCCAACCTATGTGTCGTGTGATGGCCCCCGCCTTGCCAATGGGGAAACTGAAGTGAAACTTTAATTACTTAACAAACACAGTAACTGGCAGGGCCCAGACTTGAACTGAGGTCTGACTGCACTGCCCAGGCTTGGCTTCTACAGGAGTGGAGGGTGACATTCAAAACACTCAGGAGGGCGGGGCTGTTTGGAGAGGACAAGCCCTCCACCTGCAGTAAATCCTCCCTGGGCAGCACCAGTGGATACTCTACAAATATCGAAAACAAATCAAGCCAACAGCAAAATTTGCATGGTCCTTGCACGTTCTGTTTAAGAAGATGGGAAAGTGTATATGACATTTTAGAAGAATATCCATCCTAAATGTGCACAAAAAAAGCTTTTAGAAAACTTTTGTGTCTGAAGGAGTCAGGCACTTGTGGCTCGACCCTTCATTGGCCTGCAGGCACTCAAGGGAATGGTCCCTAAACCGGTTCCTCTCCTGGCTAGACACAGCTTTCCCCATCAGGACTCCGGGGATCACGGCTGGGACCCGGGTGGATCAGTCTGGGTCTGGAGATCTGCCGGGTTCAAATCCTGGCTCCGCTGCTCTAAGCAGTGGGAAGAGCTTCCCCTTCCAGAACCTCTGGACTCCCCAGCTGTGTGCGGTCACCAGCCGGCCTGAGGGAGGAGCACCGCGTGCGGCTTCCGCGGCCCGCACGGCTTTCCCGGCCCCACGCTCGCGCTCCGCGACCCGGCGCCCGCCCCGCCCCTCACCTGCGCAGCTTCTCGGTGACCTTCTCCAGCTCCTCCTGCGCGCGCCGCAGCTCGATCTCCAGGTAGTGGCGCGTGGAGTCGAACTCGGTCTCGAGTTTCTCGAGCTTGTGTGTGGTGTAGGACAGCCGCTTGCGCAGCTCGCCCTTCTGCTCCTGCAGCGCGCTGCAACGACACGGCGGCGGCGGACCGGGCCGCTGCGCTGAGCGGGGGAAACTGAGGCCTGCGGGCCCGCCCGGGCGGCCGCACTAACTCGCGGGTACCCGCACGTGCGCGCATGCGCGCGCACACACACACACACACACACACACACACACACACACACACGCACACCCCTCCCACATCCTCCTAGGCGTCACCGGAGATCGCCGCGCCCCAGAGTCAGGGACTCTGACCCCGAGCCAGTCTGGTCCTGGCGGTTCCTCAGACTCCACCAGTGCCCCCCTCACAGGTAAATTCCAGGTGCTCGCTGAAGGAGTGGTTGACTCCAGAACTTGGCCAGTGTGTTGGGGGTGGTTTAAAGGACCAAGGTACAAACAGTGCCCATCAGCACCTGGGCTGTCCGTCACAGAGCTGGCCCCAGTGGCACAGGGGCCCTCACTCGTGCTCCTCTACCGTGCTAGGGTGGGATCGCTGAGGCCCAGAGTCGGCGTGCCACACCCAAGACCAGACCTGCCTTCCCCCAACTAGCTGGGTGGCTCTGGCACTCTGAGGGTTGGTGGCAATGCCCCATGCCCAGGCAGTGTCCATCACCATGGCCAGTGAGGCTGCATGCAGCACGGGAAACGTGGCAAGGCCCAGGCTCGCTCACGTTCCCCTTCTTTCAGGAAGCCTTCCAGAGGCCCAGACAGCTCTTGAGGCTCTGTTGTCTTCCCCCAGAATGGGAGCTCCTGGAGGTGGGACACCAGGCTGTAGAGCCACACATGCTCAGGAAACAGACCCACCCTCTCGAATTGCCTGCTGACAATTCACCTGAGCTACAGCTGTGCAAAGCAAGAGGCTGATGTGGGGGCCTCCGGCAGGGGCGGCAGGGAGCTCCCCAGGGCAGGGGGGGAGCCTCTGGCAGGGGCGGCGGGGAGCTCCCCAGGGCCGGGGGGGGCCTCCAGCAGGGGCGGCGGGGAGCTCCCCAGGGCAGGGGCCACGCTTCCTGTTGGCTGGGTCAGGCGGAGTGGGCCGTTCTTTCCTCGCCATGAGTGCACGGCCCAGGGGCTGTCTGGGGCCAACAGCTTTGGATGGTGTTGCTGTGAGATGGGGCAGGACAGAAGCCCCAGGTGTCACGCAGGAAACTGAGGTGTGGCAGGGCCTGGAACCCTGACTCTGCCCGCATGTGCCGTGGGACCCTGGGCAAGAGCACACGTTCTTGCGACCTTCCTGACCTTCCCGACCCAAACCCAAGTGCCGGGAGCAGAGGGCAGGCAGGAGGCTTCCTCCCAGCCCCACCAGGGCCACGACTGTCCCCCAGCCCCGAGCAGAGGCATCTTCTGTCTGCGCTCTGTGAGTAAACCCATGTGACGTCACAGACACACACCTAGTAAGCCTCCAGCGAGTGCCCTTGGATTCCTGTCCAGGGCTATATTTTTAAAATGTAAATAAAGAGTTGCTGACGTTTTTGAGAACCTCGGAGAAGGGTGGGGCGGGTCTTCCCAAGAGTCAGTCCCCACAAGAGTATATAGAGTAACAAGCAAAGAGGGAAGCCCAAGGCAGAGTGCCGCCGGGGAAGCGGTGAGGGCGTCATCCACCCACCCGCGTGACCACCTCAGCCCCGACTCCTCGCCCCTTTTCCAGCCACACCCCAGGCCTCACAGACCAGCCTCAGACCCTTGCTCTTCTGCGACCTGCACCCCCCACTCACTGTGCCCCCTCACCCAGCCCTGCCCCTCCTGAGCACCCCGAGGCCCCTACCCTAATCTCTCAGAGCCAGCAACCTGTCTGAGACCTCACAGCCAGAAGTAAGACACCCCAGAGCCTGCGGTGCAGAGGGAGGCAGGCAGTGAACTAGGCAGGGACTCTCCACGGGGCAGGCGTGGGAGGGGAGGATGGAGGGGTTGTGGGGTGGGCTCGGGGCAGACATCTCACAAGGCAGCTTCACAGAGCCTGTTTACCCCTGCCTTTGGATGGCCTTCCAGACACAGCGTCGACTCCCTGCTCCACCAGCCCGTAAATACTGCTCCCCTCCCCAAGTCCCTCACACCCACCCACCTGCTACACCCAACCAATCTTTGCGCCTGCAGTGCCCCCAGCCCCTGACTCTTGCACCTCTCTCTGCCTCAGTGTCCGCTTGCTGCAGGTGTCAGACCCTGGACACGCACCCAGCCCCCAGGCATAGCTGATGCCCGGAGCTTGGCCGCCCCCTGGTTCCTGCCACATCTTTCCCCACCTCTGCTGGTCCCTTGGTCACAACACAGGCCCCTCCCGACCTCGCCTGGGCTGTTCCCTGGGGCCCCGGTTTGCACTTGCCCCCGCCTCCTGCATGCTCAGACCAAACCCCCTCCATGCTTCCTGCACGAGGACCAACCCAGGCCCCCATCCGACTCCAGCAGGGTACCTGTCAGGCTCCACACCCCCACCACGGTCAGCCACCCCTGCCATGGCCCTCGGGCATCTCAACACCCAACCGTCCAGTGCAGCCACATCCAGCACACGCTCACTGCCCTCCATGCCCCCACCCTGGGGGTGGCCATGGTGACCCCTTTACCCTTCACCCCTCACAGCCCTGTCACAAAGTCCTGGGGTTCAGCTTCTCAGAACCTCTGAACGTGTCCCCTCTGCCCAGTCCAGGCTGCGCCCCTAGGATCTGCGGTCACCCAGATAGTGCCTCCTTCCCTGTCCAGTGTCCCCTCACCAGGCACTAACCAGAGCCTGCTGGGCCACAGCAGCTCAGTCTCCACGTCTGCAGAATGGGATGGTGCACCCAGACGGGGGGCAGGGCTGTGGCTGGTCCACATTCTACGTAGTAGCACCCCCTGCACAGTGGATGATGTCAGAGGTGGCACTGTGTGTGGTGGGGGGCACAGGCCACTGGGAATCTGGGGGAGGCTGCTGGGGTCCTGCGGCTCAGAGCCCTCTGCCCCCTGCCCTGGGTGAAAAGGTGGCCTGGCAAGTGCTAAGTTGGGTCAGGGAGTCCCCAGCGTCTGGAAACAGCTTCTTAGCAGACACACAGAGAGGAGTGTGGTGCCCAGAGGAGCCAGGGCCACGCCCTCCAGGCTGGGGCCACCTCTCCAGGCCTGGGGACCTGGGGGGCCCTGCTGGGCTTGCTGCCTGGTGAGTTACACCAGGATCTGGGCCTAAACTGGCAGCGTGTGTGTGTGTGTGTGTGCGCGCACGCACGCATGTATGTGTGTGTGTGTGTATGTGTGCGCGTGTGTGTGTGTATGTGTGCGCGTGTGTTTGTGCGTGTGCATGAGTGCAAGTGCTTTTCTTGGCTCCCTCCTTGCCTGTGGGAATTCTCTGAATGGGGTGAGTGCCCAGCTCCCCTGGCACATGGTGGGGCCTCGAGGGATCTCCCTTCTGCCTTCCACTGGGAGCCCCTTCTGGCCACTTGGCAGGGGCCCAAGCCCAAGGATGGTGCCCTTGGCTGGGGTGCTGCGGGGGTGGGCGCTGTGAGGCTGTGCTGCCGGCCCCCACCTTCACCTTCACCTTCTGGGCCTCCCTATCTGTCTCGGGGAGTTGGACGCAGACACCGGACAGATGTCTGGGGACTCACGCAGAGACACCAGGGAGCCAGGAGAGACAGCAGGTATGTTACCTGTCCCAGATCGAGGGCGAGGACCTGGCCAGCCGGCCCTGCAGGACTCGGGGCTGCCCGAGGCACAAGGGCACCCAGGGGCTGCGCAGCCTGTGGGCAAAGAGGACAGAGCTGCTCAGAACAGGTGGGGGTGGGCAGGGCTAGGGGCCATGCAGTTCCCACCATCAGGGGCACAGCCACAGTCCCTCACCTGAGACCCAGAGATGGGGAGTTGGTCCCCACCCCCTGCCAGGAAAACTCCTTGTCATCTACAAAGTAGCAGGGGTTGGGGGGATGTTGGTACCAGAGAAGGGCCCCAGCCTGTGCACCTGCCAGCCCTTGCTGCTCACTCTGAAGGGTCCCAGCTCAGCGGTGGCACCAAGTCCCACCATGGCAAGGTCACTGGTGACTTGCTCCGTGCCTCTTTTGATTGTCCTATCCTACCACTGTGGGGAGCAGCAGTGGCCCCTCAGGTCAGTTGTTCCCTGCAGGGCAGCAGGCCGGCCCTCAGCCCTGCCTCCACGTCGCAGCCTCAGAGGGGACTGACGGGGCAAGCTCCCCGTCCCCGCTAGCTCTGCGTCTGTCGGGTGCCTGCCTGTTGCAGGCCTGGTTCCTGGCGTGCAGGATTGGCTGGTCAGGAGGAGGCCCTGATGGCTGATGTTGGGAATGTCCTGTAGGCTGCGGGATCTGGCGGATGTTAGGGACCTGGGGTCCACTTCACCCTGCCCTGGGGCCCCTGCACCCCTGCCCCTGCCTGTGGCCTGTGTGGGCTGGACGGATGTGTGTGAGGAAGGACACGGGCCCACCGTAGCCCTGCTAGGGTGCTGGCCTGCCGCGGGGCACAAGAAATACATCAAGGCCTCAGACAAGTGCCCGCTTGGTTGTCCCCTTCCTGGGTGTTCTCTGGGACCAGCTTGTGGGCTCGCAGGGAGGCCTGGGCAGCCCTACTGACCCTAGGCCAAGGTGGGAGATCCGACCTCTGCCTAGAGGGGCTGGTTCCATCAACAAAGGCTCTGATGCTGCCCCAGAAATTAGGCTTTCAAAGAGTGCCTAAAGATACCGGCAGATGGGAGCGCTCCGAAAAAGAGCTGTATAATCCCGTTTAAAAAATAACTGCCTGTGGACAGCCACAGAGAACTCGAGCAATGAACTTAATGTTGTCACATCTGCGTGGTGAAATGCTGGATGATTTAAAATTTTTCTTTTATGCTTTTCTTAATTTGTCATATTTTTTACAGTGAGGGTGATAAATCAGAGAAAAAAATGCTAAAGATCAAATTTTGGTACCCCCACCAAAGTCACCGTGAGCACCCATGGGTCAGCCCGAGGGGCAGCAGAGGTCAGGGAAAGCTCTTGGCCCTGGCCCCGAGCTGCATGTTCATCACCACTGCGAGCTCACTTTCCACGTCGTAAAATGGGGCCACGGCCCCTCGATTCCTGAGCAGAAGTGGGCAGGGGTCCCATGCCCAGCGCACAGCGGGGAGGGGAAGCGGTAGGGGCGGCGGGCCTGACCTCTGGCTGGACTGGACTTTGGAATTCCGGTCCCAGGTCCACCCTCAGCAAATGACCCCAGCGCTGCTGAGTGAACAGAAAGCAGGATGGGATGAGCGCGTTTGCTTGAGAGCCACCAGAAACAGCTGCCCTGGCCCTGGTGGCCTGACCAAGGCCAGCTTCCTCCTCCCAGCCCCTGCCAAGGTGACCCCACCCCAATAGGTGCCCTCTGCAGGGGGCTTCATGGTAGGTGGAGTTTCTGAAGAATGAAGGCGCTCAGAGAAGAAAGGTCCCAGGGGAAACTGAGGCCCAGGGAAGGGGGGGCCTGCCTGCGGGCGCAGTGAGCCGGGGCAGGGTTGTGACTTGACGCAGGCTCTCACTCTGCTCTCTCACAGGACACTGACTAAGCATCACTGATGACCCGCTCTGGTTGTGAGCCAGGTAACAACATTGGGATGGAAGTTCTCACTCCCAGCCGGTGGCGTGGGGGGTGTCCCATCCTAGAGATGAGAAAACTGGGACCCAGAGATGTTAAGCAAGAGGGCCCAAGATCGCAAAGCAAGTCTCGGTGAGGACCAGAGCAGAACCAGGGCTGCCGGGCCCTGCCGGGGCTGCCGCCCTTCTCTTCCTTGGACTCCCCTATGAAGGAGGGCCGGGGGTTATGCCACTGAGAGCCTGCCACAGAAGGGCCGCCCTGCTGAGAGCAAAGCAGGAGCCAGTAGAGCACGTGGGCCCCGGGGACAACCTGTCTCAGTGTCACCTCCAGCTGGGTGCACGGAACCACCTTCCTGCTCCTGCTGGCAGAAGGACCTGGTGACCGCTGGCTGCACAGATGGACTGGGGCTTGGCCTGGGCCCCTGAGGCTGACCTTCCCAGAGACCTTGCCTTGGTGCCCCTTGGTAACCCTTGCGGACATGGGTGTCATCACATGGGGAGCAGGTGCCACCTGGGCCCTCCGTGTCTCAGGATGAGATGGCCCCAGGAAGCCTGGAGCCCTACAGGAGACGGTGCAGGTTCTGTCTGTGCCTCCAGGACACAACTCCTCTCAGCGCTTGGACCCTGGGGTGGCACTGTCAACAGACGCCTGTCTTCCTCCCTGAGGGAATGGCTTGAAGGCTGCTCAGCCAGCTGCAGGTCCTTGGCAGGTGGGGAAGGGAAACGGAACACTCAGGGTGCGCCAGGCAGGGACCACACGGTGCATGTGTCCTGTTCTCCCGCTGAGATGCCCTTCCTCCTACATCTCAGTCCTGTGAAGGATGCCACCATCACCGCCATCCTACACATGCAGAAAAGCCTGTGGCCACCTGTGGGACACTGTGCCTGCCCTCCACCCCATTCCAGGGCAGAAGGAGGGGAGGAAGCTGGTGACAGCGGAGTCTGGCCACACCCCAGCACCACACTCCTGGCCCCCAGGCAAGAACAGGACAGTTTGCCTCAAGCAAGCCAGGCCTGGTTCTTCTTCTTGCCCTTGCTAAAAGAACTGTCCCTCCAGGCGCTCAGATTTCCCCCAAATCACACCCATCCAGACCCTTGTCCATGCTGTCCTCTCCCCTGGACATGTCCTCCCTCCCTTCTGTCTCCCCAGGTCCTCTCCTCTCTTGTGAGGCTTTGCTCAGATGGCGCCTCTTCCGGGAAGCCTTTCTGGGTTCCCCCTGCTGAAGGTCCCTCTCTTCCTCTTGGGTGCCTCCCCTCACCTCTGCCTGTGCTGGGCAACCCTCCTGCTAGGATACTGCTTCCCTCCTCGGCTCGGCTCTCTTGGCTCTGCCTCACTAAATAGTGGCAAGGCCACTAAATAAGGCAGCCAGAGGACACTTCCAAACAGAGGCGGGGTTCTCCTTGGCTCCCCACCGGACTGCAAGTCGTGGCCCTGCCAATGGAGTTCAGACAGGGTGACTTCGGTGGAGCAGGTAAGCATCTACCTAGGGTAAGGGCTGGAGCCTCGGGGCCCTGCCTGACCTTCTTCCACCACGTGAAGCCACCAGGGCCTAGCCCTTCCTGCTCCCCTGATGCCCATGGGGCCCTGCTGGGCCGGGGGAGGACACAGCCTCCAGGGCCCCTGTGTCAGGAGGAAACCCTTCCCAGCTCCATGGTGGGCTGGAGACACAGGACCCCTGAGCTCAGAGGGCGCTGAGCAGGTTCCTGGGGGGCAGAGGTGTGCCCTGGAGGCTGCAGGAGAGGCCTGGCTCCCATCCTCCCACTCAACGTCATGGCGATGGGGTAGGGCTGGGCTGCGGCTGTCACTGCTGCGGTTGGCCGAGGCCCGAGTACCCCTCCCGCCTGTATCCCTGACTGAGGTGGGATCCCGCCACGCCCTGGCCACAGCCGGTCTTCCCTCACCTGTTGTGGCTCTCATCCTGGCCCCAGTCATGCTCCAGCAACGCCAAATTGCTCCTTCCTTCCAGGCTGCAGGCAGCCAGGCTCTCAGCTTGGTGACTTTGTCCCTGTGTCCCCATCCACCAGGATCTCACTCCTCCCTCTGGCTCCAAGTTAACTCCTCCCCATGTAGCACCTGAGGGTTCCTGAAGCCCCAGCTCACCGCACCTTCCCTGGACGAGGTCAGTTGCTGCCCCTCATTCCCCACCACCTCCCTCCTTGAGTGTTGCAATGCTTGGGTCTCCTGTTCCCACCCTGGCTCCCCAAACTCCAGAACCCCCAGACAGCTCATTTCTAGGCCCAATCAGACCATGCTCTCAGAGCTCCCCAACTCCTTTCTGCACTAAGACTAAAAGCCCAGCTCCTCATCCAAAATTCCTGTCCCCTGGGGCCTACTGCCACGCCAGTCTCGCCATCCCAGGACCCCCCACCTTCCTGCTAGGCACGCTGGCCTACGGGCTGTGCATGTGCCCCCTGAGTGCCTGCCTTCCCACCTCCAATGCCCAGAGCAGGCCGAGCGGGGGGGGGTCACACACCCACCCTCTCAGCCTCCACCGAGTTGATATCAGCTATGGAAGGTCTTTGTCCCCAAAGCTGCTGCAACCCTGCTTGGTCTTTCCCAGCAGAACTTCCAGTTGACACCTGGGGAGCCCACATCAGATCCTTGGGATGCCTGCCGCGGGCCCAGGGCTAAGTCCCCACAGAGCTGCTTCTGCCCCACACCAGAGCCATTCCGGATCTCCCTGCAGAAGACCTCGTGCCCAAAGCCTCCCACTGAAGGAGCAGCAACAGCCCTGTGGGAACCTGAGCTGGGTGGGCAGAATCCCCTGGCCCAGCAGTATCCCCTCACCTGGCGGAACCCCCTCACCCTGCGGAACCCCCTCACCCGGCGGAACCCCTCGCCTGGTGGAACCCCTCGCCCAATGGAACCCCTCGATGGCAGTATCCCCTCGCCCGGAGGAACCCCTCGCCCAATGGAACCCCTCGATGGCAGTATCCCCTCGCCCGGAGGAACCCCTGCCCCGGCAGAACCCCTCGGCCGGCGGAACCCCCTCGCCCGGCGGAACCCCCTCGGCCGGTGGAACGCCCTCGCCCGGCGGAACCCCCGGCCGGCGGAACCCCTTGCCCGGCGGAACCCCTCGCCCGGCGGAACTCCTCGCCCGGAGGAACCCCTCACCTGGCAGTATCCCCTGGCCTGGTGGAACCCCTCCTGTGCTGGGAGCCTGTGTTCCCTGCGCCCTCGGCCACCCCTGCTCTTTCCCTCCAGCTTGCTCCTGCCGCACTGACTGCCCTTTGTGTTGCCTGGAATCCACCAGCGGACCATTCCCAGCAGGAGGTGGGGCACCCCAGACTCCACCCCACCATGTGCACCCATTTATTTAGTCCTCAGACCCCTGAAAGGGAGGTGTGTACCCCACCTCATTTTCCAGATAAGGAAACAAGTTCACAGTGGTCAAGGAACGGGGCCTGTCCGAGGTCACACAACCTGGCTGGGGTTCAATTCCAGGCCAGCCTCACGTGGAGATGCCAGATTTTCATGCAAATAGTGGTGCTTTAGCCATCCTGGTGTCTCCTGCACGCTAGACAACTATGACGAGCTGCCCTCTGCCTCCCTGTGTGACTGGAGTGTTGGCCACAGCGGCCCCGGAGTCCAACAGAACAGCCCATCACTGCTGTCCCTGCTCTGGGCTCAGCCACGCCCGCCCAGGCCTGGACAATCCCCCGGCTGACCTCTGCAGCGATGACACCAGGACTCTGCCTACACAGAAAGGGGGACTCTGAATGTCATCACCATGGCCACTGGCTGTCATGCAGCTGCCCCTGGGGGACAGACACGTGCACGCGTATGTGCATGTGTGTACGTGGTGTGTAGGCCTGTGTGTGTCTAGTTGGGGGAGGGCTGTCACAATGCTAAGCCAGGTCCCACGGCCAGGAGGGGTGGCCTGGAGAGGAGCTGCCATCATCACCAGCTCAACTGGGGCCACCCTGATGGTGTGGACTTGGGCTCAAGGCCTCCTCTCCTGCTCCCCTGCCCTCTGCTGACCCCTCCTTCATAGGCCCCGCCTCACCCTTTGGACCCTCAGCTCTGGGATGACCTGGCCGGCTGTGCCCCTGCTCCCTCCTGCCTGGCGACTGGAGTCAGCAGGAAAAGCTTCATCTCGCTTCATCTTATCAGGCAGCCACAGCCCTGCCCCGCTGCCCCCCCTCTCTGCAGAACCACGTGCTGGGAGCTAGCACACCATGTCCTGGGGAGCCCTGGGAGGGTGGGCAGACCCAGGACATGCCCTGAGCCAGGGCAAAGCAGGCCAACCCAGGGAGGTAGTTGGGGTGGTTGTAGAGTCACCCCTGGACCTTGGCACAGGCTGCCCTCCTGCTCAGAGCATACCTTCCCTGCACGTTGGTGCACTCTGTTCACCTCCTCCTGGAAGGCCTCCTTGACCTCCCCAAACCCAAGTCAGGAGCCCTCTTCTCCATCCTCATCCCAGCCCTACAGTGCAAGGGTGCTCTCTGGGCACAGGGGCTGTCTCCTCCTTGGCAGGGTCCCCGTGCCTGCTGCAGGCCTGGAGGTGCCTCAGGAGAGCACAGTCAGCTCTGAGCTCCCAGCTGCGCTTTCAGGATGCAGGGAGAAGGCCTGGGGACTCTGGCCCCCAGTGAGGGGACAGCTGGGTGTCCCAGGAGGATGGGTGGAGCAGAGCTGACCGGGGCAGCAGGCTTTGTCCCTGGGCATTCCTCCATGCCCCCCTCTGCAGGTCACAGGCCACCGCTGCCATCCCCACTGACCTCCATCCATCCTGGATTTTAGACTGAGAGCACAGGCCATGGGTGGCCGCATGATGGAGCACCACACCTGAGTCAAGGCGGGCTGAGCCCAGGCCTCCACTCCCAGACTGGGGCTCTGTCGGCCTCTTCCGGCCACAGAACCTACAGAAAGGAGATAGCCAGGGAGCGCACTGTCCTCCAGAGCCCAGGACTGGGAGGAGGGATGGGGGCAGGGAAGGCAAGACTCTGGCTCTGAGCCTGGTGGGCAGGACACAAGCAATGCTTGCTGAGAGATGACCGCCATGGCAGGGCTGCCCTGCTGGAGGTGGGGAGGGGAGTTAGGCCCAGCTTCCAGACCCTCTGTGATGGCCACTGTGCTCCACCTGTGCCAACCCCTGTGCAGTCCCACTTCTGACACCCACTCTCTTTCCAGCTCAGGCCTGAGGATGCCCCTCATTCCATCAGTGCCACCAGGGGCTCTCACAGCCCTCTCCGGCCTTGACCTCACTTGGCAGCCAAGGATGGCATGATGGCCTCCTCCCCGTCACTGTCCTCTCTGTACGAGGGCGCTAAACCCACCTCTCCATCCATTGGGCTCCTGCACCCACACAGACAGCAGGAGACAGTGGTGGGCAGACGGCCTCACTCTCCATTCACCCACAGACGGACCCAGGAATCTTAGGCACGCCTGTTCCATTCCCTCCCCACTTGCCTGGAAAGTGACTTCACGCCTTCCCCTCTCTGCCTCTCACCTTCCAACACCTCCTCCCCATCCCCACTCAGGCTGATGACCTCGCTTCCTTTTCTTCCCTTTCTGCTGAGAAATGAAGCCATCCAGAGGGAACTGCCGCAGATGTCACCTCCACGTTCCCCACCTACCAGCATCTGCCCCGACACCTGGTGCTGCCCGCTGTTACTTACAGACACCCGGCCAGGCAGCCCCTCAGCTGGGCTGGACTGTGGCCACCGGCCTCCCCCAGCTGCAGGGGGTTCCAGCTAGTCTCCCCCACTCCTGAACCACCCATTTCTCTTCGCTTCCCGGTCATTCTCTGGCAGGCAAACCTGTGGTTACTTTTCCCATATTGAGAACAGCCCTCTCTTCACCCTGCAGGCACGGCCCCTGTTCCCCACTCAGTGGAAGTGTCTGATCTTGCCACCTCTGCCTCCTCATTCCTAGCCTGCCAGGACCAAGGCCCACCAGGATCTTGTCCCCTCCATATCACTGGATTGGTCCCATCTCAGTCATCACCTGACCTGCGCCCTCAGCAGCCGGGGACATGTGGCCTCTCCCTGCTCCCGCACCTCCCACCGTCACCAGGCTGTCTAGCTGCCCCTTCTCGGGCTCCTGTGTGGGGTGCTCCTCATCTCCCGGCCCCTGGCACCAGTGCATCCCGGGGATCCGGCTCCAGCATCTCCTTCCCTGTGTGCACTCCCCAGTGGATAGCCCCGCCAGCAAATACCATCTCTCTGCTCAGGACCCCCACATTTACGCCTCCCCAGCTTTACTGCCTCCCCTTTGTTTCATGGGCAGGACAGACCTGCAGGGCCCAGCCAAACGCCCATCGCCCCACAGATCCACAGCCTACCCCCACACTCTGCAGCAAGACAAGTCCTCCCCGGGCCTCCACGCATCGTGACTCCTCTCCTCCTCTCCCGTCCTAGGCCGGCAGCAAGCCCCAGGCTCTGCCTCCAGAGTGTACCAGGAGCCTTGCCTTCCAGGACCACCCACCACGCCAGGCCCACTCCTCTCGCATGGCTGCCACACAGCCCCCCACTGGGCCCCAGTGCCTGCCCTCATCTGCTCTCGGCCCAAGACCTCCTTGAAATCAGCGTCAGACCCATCTGTGGGGAGATGGGACATTCTGTGCAGGACGCATGGCTGGGAGCATGGTGGTGGGGTCAGGAGGCGTCCTGGAGATGGGTGTGACCAGCACCTGGGGCTTGTGGGGGTGTAGACAAGGGGTGGGTCCAGGGTCAGCTGGCAGAAGGCCCTGAGCATGTGCTGAACCGTCTGCTCCTCTTTCTGGGGGCCCCAGAGATGCTCACATCCAGGAGGTCAGGAAGTTGACTTGGGCTTGGGGGCGTCCCGCTGGTGGAGAGCGGCACAGAGCAGGGAGCCCCAGGGGGGCTTGTTCGAGAGGCAAGGGAAGCTGCGTGGTGGACCTAGGAGGCTCCTTGGCCCCCTGCCTGGGCCCCTTTCGCAGCACCAGCCTGGCACCGCTGATCACTACTCTCTCATCCCTCCCTCTAGAGGGAATGGGGCTGCCGAGGGGGTAGGGCTGTGTGCACCTTGGCCCTGGAACCTGCCTGGCTCTTCCACCCACCGTCAGCATGCAGGGGCAGGATGGGCAGACAGATGGCCACGGGCCGGCCCCATAGCCAGGAACGAGCTCCTCATGGGACTCACACATTAACCCTGCAGTGCCTGCCACCCTCCCTGGTGCCCAGGAGAGAAGGGGCTGAGATTCAGCACTTTGATGACTGGCTTCATTACTGGCTACCAAGGAACCCACGCTGGCTTTGCTAATTTGGCCACCCCACCAGCCTGCTCACCACTGCAAACAGACGTGGGCACACTTATTAATTGGATCGGCAGGAGAGCTGCTTTCTGGAATTCCGGGGATCACAGAGCTAATCAGGGCGGCAGACGCTTATCAGTAAACCTGGTCTGCAGGACCTGGGCCCCCTTTGCGCCCTGGGCCTCTCTGGGATGCCCTCTGTCCTGGGCTGGTCCCATTCCACCCTCACTTCTGCATATGTGTGCATCACACTCACACTCGCAGGGCAAGACCCAGTCTCCAAGAAAAGCCTGCAGCTACGGGGAGGGTGGTCAGCAGCAGCAAGGGCTGCGGGAGGCGCCGGGGCGAGGAGGGAGCTAGGGGCACTGGTGGCATCTGCCCGCCCTCCCTCCCTCCCGAGGCCAGGCCCGGGGCTCCCTAGGCCTCCCTCTGGCAGTGTCTAGGATCCCCCCAGGGGTGCTGAGAGGGTCTTGTGGACTATTTACCCTGCTGAATGGTGTGGGCGGGAGAGGGTGGGTGGCTAAGCAGGCCCCAACTCAGCACTCTCTGCTCTGCCACAGGCCACTGGGGGTCCTGAGCTTGGCACTCAAGCTCTCAGAGCCTCAGTTTCCCCAAGGAGGAATGGGGGCAGAAGCCGCAGCCAGCCCCTAGATGCCCCTGAGATCCGGGGATCATCCCGGCGGCCCCAATCCACTCTGAGCTGACACCCTCAGAGCTGCTCCGAATGGAGGGTGACTCAGGCCCAATTCTCAGTGTCTTGGGTCCTCCTGTGTCCCCAGCAGCACCCACCTGCCCCTGCATCTCTTTTTCTTCTGCCTTGCTCGGCAAAGCCCTACCCAGGGAAGCCCTGCCACGTGCTTCCTCTGGGGACCATACAGACACATGGCTGGGGCCTGTGGGGTGTCCAGCCTCAGCAGCCTGGGGTGGTGTGTGGCAGGGCAGCCTCCCTTCCCTGGGATGGTCATTCCAAACGCCACCACTGGCCCCTCACACTCCAGCCAGATCCCCAGGACACAGAGACACAGCACTGCTCGCTTCCCTGGCAGACTCCCCCACCTTCACCCATGCTAGTGACCAGGAGGGGCAGAGGAAGTGTGGCTGAGGAGCCCAGAGGACCGGGTCCCAGGCCCGGCCGCATCTCCCGCCTCCCGTCTCAGCTCCTGCAACCTGTCCTGCTGCTGCTCAGGACAGACACCTCAGCTGCCTTGACATGAGCCCCAGAGCCTCAGTGGGTCCATCAGGGGACGGAGCATGAGGCCTCTCTCAGGCTGCTCTGCAGACACAGGGGGACCTTGAAGAGACGGGCACAGTCCCCACCACAGAGCCCAGGCCTCGGAAGGATTTTCTGCCTGTTGTAGTGGGGGGTGAGGAAGGGGAGCCACATGCAGGCCTGGCATGGAGCTCTGAGAAACAGGAACGTGGCATCGCCTCCTCTAAATCACCCAGCGGCTGCCCTGACCATCGAAGGGCCCCGAGGAAAGTGCAGACAGGCAAAGGTGCAGAAGAGCTGGCCCTGCCCCCAGTTCAGAGACCCTCACACTGCCAGCCTGGCCCTCTCCTTCACAGGGGAATGATGGCACAGCCTGAGGGGTGGCCAGCAAAGCCCAAGCAGGGCAGGGCCACCGGAGATGGGTGGCAGAGCCACCCCAGACAGGCAGGCCACAGCAGCATGGCCTAGCCCACAAGCCAAGCGCACGTCCTGAGTTCACTGAATCCCCAGAGCTGCCTTCTCAGGCAGGTGCTGTTATTACCCCATTTACAAATGTGGCACAAGAAGCAGGGAGCTTCCTAAACCTGCCCAAGGCCGGGTGCAGTGGCTCATGTCTGCAATCCCAGCACTTTGGGCGGCCGAGGCAGGAGGATCACTTGAGCCCAGGAGTTCAAGACCGGCCTGGGTGACATGGTGACACCCCATCTCTACCAAAAATACAAACTTAGCCAGGCGTGGTGGCGCATGTCTGCCTGTAGTCCCACTTATTTGGGAGAGGCTGAGGTGGGAAGGTTGCCTGAGCCCTGGACCGCACTCCGGCCTGGTGAACAGGGCAAGGCTGTGTCTCAAAAACAAAACAAAACAAAACAAAACAAATTTGCAGAGGGCCACACAGCCAGTAGGTGACAGACTGGGGCTTGAAACCTAGGCACATCTACCTTCTTAACCACACCCCATCAGGGAGGCCTTCTGAGGAGTGGGAGCTCGACTGGGCACCCTGGCCCCGCCTGTAACCGCAGCCCCCCAAGTTGGTACCATCAGAGCTGCTCCAGCTTAGGAGTGACTCCGAGACTCATGACCCAGCTCTCAGTGTCTTGGGTCTCTTGGGTCCTCACCCGCTGAGCCCCTAGCCGCAAACGGAGAAAGCAAAGTGAGGCAGTCATTCACACCTTAGCGGGAGTGAGTCCATAAGACTTCCTCCAGTAGGATGAGGTTTAGAAGTGGGGCAGAGAACCTTGAAGGATCACACTCAGGGAGGGTGTGGGGTAGTGGGTGGGTTGGAGGAGACAAGAGATGGAGAGCGGGGCCCTGGGGGGAAGGGATAAAGAAACTCAACGGGTATCCTGAAAGTGGGTACCGACAGGTGGCCAGCCCCACCCCAGGACGTCTCTCCCTGAGTTGCCGGGGCCCAGGCCACAATGCAATCAGTTCCCCACCCTCAATGAGCACCTACTGCATCCCAGAGAACCCAACCTGGATGCCGTTTAGGACAGGAGCCTGCCCAAAGCAGGTGCGGAGCAGGTGTTGCTAAATAAAAGGGACACCTCAAACCTGCACACCCCCAAACACGCTCCTCCCTACAGCTGTCCCTGCCTCAGGTGAAGGAAGTCCATCCTTTCTTTCAGTTTCTCATGCCCAATGCCCTGGAGTCGCCTTTGACACCCCCTTCCCCCCACACCCCATGTCACACCCATCAGCAGACACCGTCGCCGGATCCTCCAGCACATCCAGAACGCAGCCACCTCTGCCCTCCTCCATGGCCGCTGGCCCTTGCTGCTTCCTGCAGGCCACCGTCACACTAGCTGCTCCCTCTGCCTGGACCTCCTGGTGCCTTGACCTGGGTGGCACCTGCTTAGGACCTTCCCAGGCCACACTGTACAAGTCACCCGCTCACGCCCCCCACCCACTGCCTTCTTTTCTTTTTGTCCCGGTGGCACTTGTCATCGTGATATTTATTTTAAAAAGTCTCCTGTTCCCGCCAACTAGAAGATTCTGCCTGTGCGGTCACTGCGATGTCCTCAGCGCCTGCTGCGGCCTCTGGTTCAGTGAATTCGTGTGGAATCCGTGATCGGTGAACAACAAGAGTGGCAGGGACGGCCGTGGGCCCAGGAGGGAGGCTCGGGTGGGAGAGGGTGTCTCCTCAGGGGAAAGCATGAGGGACAGAGCAGGGCAGGACTCGAATCTTGGAGGCCGCCTGATCTCCATGTGTCTCCATCCCTAGGATGTCAGCCTGGCGTTTCAGCAGATCGCCTCAGCCTGGACAAGCATCCGACATGCACAGGGTCACAGGAGTGAAAGAGAGTGTGGCCCCAGGACCTGGCTGTCCTTGTGTAAAACCAAAACCAAAAACAAAAGGGAGCTCAACCTTGACCTCTAACTACAGGCAAAACCAAGTTCAAGTGGATGAAAAGCCAATAGCCTGATGACTTCAGGAGGGTTCCGTAAGCAGACACAAAACGCTTTAATCAGAAAGTGAAAACACCGGAGACATTCAGCAAAATTAAAATTAAGAACTTCTGTTCATCAAAGGACCGTGAGAACAGTGAGACGCGGCATCCCGAGGGAGGTGTTTCTGCTACACGTGTAACTGACAACGTGAAGAGCTCCCGCAAATCAATGAGAAAAACACAGACACCTTGGTAGAAAGTGCGCACAGCTTTTGCCAGCGAGGAAACCCAGTGGGCGACGACCCAGGGCAGTGTGGTTTGCGCTACGCCCACCCCAGCAACACTGGAGGGACAGTGGCAGGGAGAAGCGGTTTCGAAAGTCCGGTCTGATCCTCCAGAGCTGACCTGACGCGCACCCTGTGCCCGGAGGTCCCACTGAGGGTGCACGCCCAGAATCACAGCCACATCCCCAGATGCCCGCACAGGAGTCCCTAAGGTGGCCCAGGCTGCACGCTGCCCAGCAGCCCACCAGGGAACAAACAGATTGCAGGGGGGCCACCAGAAAGGCCATTCGCCCTGACAACAGCAACCGGTAGCTCCACCTACTGCCACGGGGGACCCTCACAAACAGAACAGTTTTGGTGGAAAAAAAGCCACCTCCAAAGCACTGGCTGAAGGAATCCAGCTATGAGGTCCCAAAGCATGCAAAATGCAACCATCTCTGCTGGGGACGCCCTCTCAGATATCAGAACCATGAAGACAGCAAGCAACCCCTGAGCACAATGTGGGTGTCCCGGTGACCACTGAGAGCAGGATGGGGCTAGCTTTGGGGAAGGGTCTCGGGGGATCTCAGGGCTGGCTGCGTTGAACTTCTTGACCTGGGTGGTGGTCGCCAGGTGGGCGTTCTAAACTTAACTGTGCGGATATTTATTAATGTCTCTGCATGCCTATCACAGTTCATGACTTTGAAATATTCTATTTTGGGGGGAAAACGTGGACACTGAACAGGAGTAGCTCTGGGCACCCCAGGAGCCATGAGAGGCAACTGACCCACTTCCCTGTTTGACAGAGGAGGGAACTGAAGCTCAAACAGAAAACGGGGCTGCCCCGCAGCAGGCAGCGGGAGGCGGGCAGGAGGGACCCTGTGCGGAGGGAGAGGAGGGGATTAATTTGAGGGATTAGAGATGCAGCGGCTCTGAGCACACAGAGAGCCAACCGGGACTTGGTAATATCTATAAATATTTGAGTCACAAGAACAGTTTTTCAAGCAGTCGGAGGCAGGATAGCCGAGCGTGGCTGAGCAAGGGTCAAGGGACGAGAGTTAAGGTGGCCAGGCCATCAAATGCTGTGGCTACACATCTCCCATGTGTCCCCCACCCCCGGCCTGTGGGAGCCCTACTGTGTGCCAGCCTCTGCCAGGCACTGGGGCTGGCAGAACGCCAGGGGCTAGACCCAGGCTCTGCTCTCTGGATCTCCCATCCGGGACCCTGGGGAGGACAGGACACTCCAGGTGTCAGTGGGGTCCCCACGGACCTCCACTCCCCACCCCTCACCCGTCTCCCTGAGCACATCTGCTCTGGGCAGCCCCCAGGCCTTTGCACCTCTTGGAAGGTGGCCTGTCTGTCCTTGGAAACTCATACCCATCCTTCATGCCTCGGCTCAAGTGTCCCTGCTTCCAGGAAGCTCTTCCCAGTACCCCAGGCCAGGGTTCAAAACCTGAGACCCCCGCGCATTCCGGGCAAACCTCTACTATATTCTATCTGCTGGCTGAGGAGGATTTGTCATCGGCCTGTGTCTCCGGCACTGGAGGGCCAGCCTGAGTCTTTTGTGGAGCCGGTACCCGGACAGGGCCGGAGTCCACTTGGGAGGGAGAGGCAAGAGCGTCATGAAAACCACAGGGAAAAGGCGACAGGAAAGAGGGTTTGGCATGTGGACAAGAAGGCAGGGAAGGGCATCCTCTACAGCGGGGGCCGCGTGGGCAAAGGCAGAGGCAGGAAGGCGGCAGCTTGTGGGGGAATTGAAGCAGGGCGACAGCATGGGGGGC
Organism: Cebus imitator; assembly: GCF_001604975.1. Taxonomy (NCBI): domain Eukaryota; kingdom Metazoa; phylum Chordata; class Mammalia; order Primates; family Cebidae; genus Cebus; species Cebus imitator. The sequence continues at coordinate 2,836,085 of NW_016107367.1, read as the reverse complement.
AGTCGGCTGGAGGGGCCCGGGAAGGGAGACCCCTCAATGTACACCTGCCCACCAAAGGGAGCCACTGAGGACCACGGTGCCACCAGGTGACACTGTCCTTTTACTCTTCCACAAATATTTACAGGACTGTCCTGTGCTGGCTCCAGGTCCTGGGGGGTCCGGAAGAGGAGGGGGCCAGGACCACCGCCCTCAGAGCTTAATCCAGACCCACAGGCCCTGCCCGTGATATGCAGACCCCACAACTAAGGGCCAGGAGGCAGGACCAGCCACAGGGACGTCCCTCTGGACACCCCAGGACCCCTTCACTATGACCACTGCGCGGTCTCATGTCCCCCAGAGACCCTCTACCTGGGACTGCTCTGGGCCAGGTCCCAGGAGAGGTGCTTCCACCATAGGGGCTCATGGCACCCAACATTCCTGCAACCTAGTTGTGGTTAGGACACCCACTTTACAGATGAGAAAACTGAGGCCCAGACAGGGCCAGGACTTTGCCAGTGACTGGGTCTGTGGGACCCCAAACCCCGTGCCTTTCCCTGCAGGAAGCCATGCTGACCAACTTCTCTTACATGCCCCTGGGCTTTTGGTTCCGAATCCCTGGCACTAAATGCAGGACAGAAATCCACTGGGGCAGCCCCAACACTGGCCAGGAGGGAAGGTTCTGGAAAACCCCTTGAGGCAACTCTGAGAACACTACTTGGGTGAGAGGGAGAGGAGAGCAGGACCCCTCCCCAGTTCTAGGAGGCTATGCTGAGTCCTTGCCTGGCACCACCCCTGGCAACTCCAGAAAGGCCACATGGCCCAGTGCAGCCCAGGAGCGCAGGCCCTGGCCACCACCTCCGCCTTTATGGCTTCATTTAGCCCACCTGGGACAGCAGTGCTGACACCATCAGCAGCTCAGGCAGCAGATCCGCCCACCTGGCCCCCTGTCTACCTGTGCACAGCCAGGCGGGGTCATGCCTGTCCTCAGTGTTGGAGAGCCTTGGCTGGGCATAGGGAAGGAGGGAAAGAGACGGAACCACCATGGTGAACCCCCAGGCTGGCCTCAGGGCACCCCATGAATGCTAAGTTTTTCCTCAAGTCTCAGCTGAGTGTTCTCTCCCCCACAGGCTGTGCCACCCAGGCCATGAAATGACAGCCAATGTGGGGCATCAGGGAGGGCCCTGGGCTGGGCCAGAGCCTGGGTTTGGGCCTGAGGTCATCAGTGTGACCACAGCCAGGGCCGTCGATCTTTGGGCCTCACTGCCCCCACCTGGACCTTGGCCACGAGAAGGTGGGCCTGGGTGACAGATATTGCATGTTTCCGGTCTGCAATTCTGCCACCTCAGAGACTGGACTCTTCCTCCCAGCACAGAACATGTTGCTCCTGTCCCTGCGGGACCCACAGTGGGGGCTGCACACCAGCTCCCTGGACCAGGAGACGGCCCTGCTCTGAGCGTCCAGCCTGCGTCCCCGAGCCCACCTGTCTCCGAGCCCACCTGTCTCCGGGATCCCACCTGGGTATTTCCAAGCCACTTGCCCACAGCACTAAGGGTCAGCTGGCAGGGCCCAGGGCCCCTCTGCCCTAGACCTCGGCCCAGACTGGGCCTGCTGGGGCTCTGCTCCTTGGGGGAGGGGTGCTCCTCTACCCAGCCTCCTCCCCAGGATGCCAATTCTGACCTCAGAAGCGGGTGGGGGAGGACAACGACCCTCTAGGCCAGGGGAGACAGAGCTGAAACCCAGCAGCCAGAGCTGGGCCTGCCGCCCACACAACGCCTCGGCTCAGGCTCCGGAAGGAAAACACGGGAGGGGTGTTCCCAAAGTAGGGGTCAGGGTGCCAGGGGAAGTCGCAAAAGAAGTGGTCAGTATTCCAACGGGCTGATCCCAAGCCTGCCGCGCAGGTGGCCCCGTGAAGTCTACCGAGGCTTAAAGTTTAGCACCGGGAGGGAGGCCGCGGGGAACACTCTCCAGACGCGGTCTCGGGATTCCCCTAAAATGGCTCCAAGACGCGGCTGCCTGGTCCAGCCGCGAGGACTCCATCCCCCGCCCCCGCCCCCCAGAGGCGAACACTTAAAAGCTCAGAGCCAGGCAACCGGCAGCCCGGGGGAAGGGGGGTGGGGGGCGAGCCAGCGCCGGGGGCTGTGCGGAACGGCACCAACGGAACCCAACCCGGAGGGTCCCCGGGGACCAGCGAGGCTCCCGGGCAGGGCGCACCGGGGCGCCCAGGACCTGGCAGGACCGGGCGGCCCGGGGTGGGGGGCGGCCCGGGGTGGGGGGCGGCCCGGCCCTGAGTGACGCGCGCCCCGGCCCCCGCTGCAGCGGCCCGGGCCAGCAGAGGAGCCCCCGCGTGGGGCTTCCCATTGCCTCGCGGCGCGCACACACGCACCACACACGCACCCGGCCCGCAGCTCCGCCGAGGCCGCCCGCGGGCCCAGGGGGGCTGCGCTCGGGTGGCGCCCCTCCCCCCGCCTCCCCTCTTCTCCCCCCAGCACCCTCAACCCCGACCCGGCCCCCGCGAGCCGCCGCACGGGAGACACTCCACTCACCTGAGTTTCTCCATGTCTGCGGCAGAGGCCTGCGAGAAACCAAACGAGAGGGTCAGCAGGCAGGAGGCGTGCGCTCCACGGCCGCGCCTGGCAGAGCCGGGCACAGCGGGCATGGCCGGGCGCCGCGGCGGGGCAACCCCGCTGGGCCCCGTCCGTGGGAAGCCGGGCCCCGCGCGTCCCCCAGTCCCCAGTCCCCTCCGCGGCCCCCGTGACTCAGTGGGCGCTCTGGGCCGCGGCCGAGTAACAGGTGAGCCCGGCTGTCCGGGCCACCGCGCTCCCCGTACCGAGTTACGCCCCCCGGGGCGAAGAGGGGGCCGGCCCGGGACGGCCGGGCCGGGGACGATCTCAGCCTCGCCGGGAGGAGAGGGACTCGGCCTGTCCCCGCTAACTCCCCGGAGGCCGCGGCCCCGCTCTCCCCCCGCCCCGCCCGTTAACCCTTCCTGCCCCGCGCTCCCTCTCGGAGGAAGCCGAGCCCCGGAATCGCAGTATCTCCGGAGTCGGAAAATGTTGGGGAATTCGCGGCCGTGCAGGATTGCAGAACCTGACACAGGATCCGAGGGCGATGGCATTTGGAGCCTCAACTCCTCAACCAGGGACCCGCTGCCCTCAGATTCTGGGGTTCTGGGCCTGGCTCACCCCTCCTGGGCCCGAGGGATTAACCCGCGAGCGCCCGGCTCGCCGGCGGGGCTCCCTGCCCGGCTTGCGCAGACCCACCCGCGCGCGGCTTGAGACCCTCCTGGCCCAGCCCCGCGCGGCCAGGCAGCCCCTCCGCGCGCCGGGCGGGGGTACCCACTCGCCGCCGTTAACCTTGTGGGCGCGGGCAAGCGACGGGGACCGCGAGCGGCCCGGGCGGGATCGCACTTCCTGCGTGGAGCGAGGGGCGCGGGGCGGGCTCTCCACCACCCGAGAGAGGCAGCTCCCCCGGGCTTTCCCCGTCTCTCCGTGCCGCGACTGGCTCTCAAGGGGGACGGGGGTCCGAGCCCAGGGATCACGCGACAGACCTGGGAAGACTGATGACTGCCCATCCCGGCCCCTCGCGCCGGGCGCCGCCGCCGCGTCCGCCGGGAGCGCGCTCCGCTCGGGTCCGGGCCCCACGCCGCCTCCCCCACCGCCCCGCCGGGCGAGGGCGCAGCCCGGCCGCAGCGCCAAGCTAGAAGGCCCAGCCCGGGGGCCTCGGCCAGGCTCGGCCACCAACTTCCCGGGTGCTCAGGCCGGCCTTCCAGCGCTCTCCCGGCCTCAGTTTCCTCACCTGAAAGCTGGGGGGAAGGGGGAAGTAGCTTGACGAGGCGCTCCGCCGCCCTTCGGCACCCGCGGGCTGCGGAGGGGCTGGGATGGGAGAAGGAATTTCAGGGGAAGAGAACCCCAAGGGGCCCGGATTGTGGCTGCCCTCCCCAGACGCTCTAAAAGTTGTCCAAGACCACGAGCCTGGACCCCCTCCATAAACCCTCCTCCTGCAAGACAAGGAGTTTGCGAGGAAGACTTTGCCGGCGGCCGGCGCGACCCCCACACGCCTCTCTTCCCCAGGCCCACCTTTCCGGGTCCCCATGACAGCGCTCCTCCTCATGCTAGGTCCCAGCATACAGCAGGCGCTCAATAAACACGGACAGTGCATGCCTGGATCCTACGGCACAGGAGCCTGTCTCTCCCGGCCCTTTCCCCTCCTGGCTGCGAGCTCCCGGGCAGGAGCCCTGTGTTCTCACCAGGACACCCCCAAGCACCCAGCAGGCTTGGCCTCCACTGAGCCAGCGCAGGGTGGGAGGAGCCGTCCACTCAGAGGGTCAGACCTGAACCAGGATCAAACCAAACCCAAGATATCCAAGTGTCCCTCCACCGACGACACCCACTCGTTCACTGGCTCTGGGCTAAGTTCTCCAGCAGAGAGGGGACAGCAGAGGAGGCCAGCCGTGCTCTCCGGGGCTAATGACGAAGACCCCCACCCCCCACCTCAGGTCCCAGGAGGCCACCCTCAGCAGAATGGCCACAATCATCATGACAATCACGTCCACCGCCCCCTACACACCACACCACAGCGCGCATTCCACTGCCCCTCACCGCAGCTCTACCGCGGAAGCCCCGTACCCCGCATTTTACGGATGCGGGAGCAAAGCTCCGAGAAAGGACGCTTGCTGGAGGTCCCGCAGCTGAACCGGCCAGCTGCACCTGGACCCCACTGCTCAGGAGCCTTGCCCACCCAAAGGCTGTCTCTGGTTCCCTCTATCACTCACTGTGAATGACCTGCTAGGGAGTTTGTCTAAAATTAATGAGAATGTATTAAAATTTAATTTAAAAAATCTAGCATTAATTATTTACATTGAATGTTTCAGCTCTTCTAAAAGGACTGTCTGGGAATTCCCCCCACCCCAGAAGGGAACTGGGGGGAAAGGTGGGGGAGGTTGCTGAGCTGCCCTGATGGAGGGTGGGGGCTGGGCAGGGCAGGAAACAGGCAGGGAGCAGGCAGGCCCCGCCCTTCACCCCTATTCCAGAGCCTGAAGCCCGGCTTCGATCCTCCTGTGGCTCAAATTCTCCTCTGACCCAGTGCCTTAGGGGCAGCCACTGCCCTCGACCTTGGAGCTGTGTCCTCCATGCGGCCCTCAGTGGGAATTCAGTGGAGTCACTAAGTTCACCCCCACATCCCCACATCAGATGGGACAGGGTTCTGTGTCCCAGCTCTGTGTTCCTGGGCCAGCCCAGCACCTGGCGGGTGGTGGGGGGGAGGTTGGCGGAGACCAAGACAAGGGTTGTGCCTGAGGCGCAGGCATCTTTGTGCGTGGCTAGGGAGGACACAGAATGGAAGCTGTGCCCTCAGGGACAGTCTCCTATGAGGCTCCTGCACGGGACCAGCACCCCGAGTGCAAGTTTCAACTCAGCCATTCATTGACCACAGGACTACATGATGTTGCGTGGGGCCCTTGCTGTGGGTGGGGAAACTGAGGCCAGCGCATGAGTGGCTGCTCCAGTCCCCTGACGTTAGCTAGCCTGCCAAATGGGCTGGAGAACCGGTGCTGCCTGGGTCTTGGGCCAGTGGGTTGGGGCCATGAGGATGAGGAGTCTTTGGGGTGGCCAGAGTTCCCGCTGTGAACTGGGGGCGGGACCTGCCTCAGGGCGGTGGGGAGCACAGGCTGCACCCGGTGCTCTCGGGAGTCCTCAGGGCACGGTTCTTCCCCGCCTCTGGGCACTGTCCAGCCATGCTCACACCCACCGCCTCTTCCTGCAACACGATTCTCCCCACCGTCTGCCGTAAGTCCCCTGCCTCTTTCTGGGGGTCCAGCCCAGCAGCCACCTTTGTCTCCGGAGCCTTCACAGGAGCTCTGCCTGTTGGCCACCGGCTCCAGCTCTCTCCTCAGTCCCGCCGGTGGCCGGCTGGGTCTGGATGATGTGCCGGCCCCTTCATGGGCTGAGCCCTGCGGAGCTCCTGGCTGGCTCCCTTTCATCCCCTGCTTCCTTCCCTCCTGCGTCAGGAGGGCTGCCTGGGTCGGAAACAGGCCCATCCACCGCTTCCTTCACTGCTCTGTCCCCAGGGTGGCCTTGGGCCCCGTCACAGAAATCAGTTCCACTGAAGCGTCACAGCAGCTCTGCCAGCGGGTCTCATCAGCTGTGCATTTGCAGTTTACAGGCAGGACCCTGGGGACTGGGGACCAGGGCCCTTGCCATCCTCCCTGGGCACAGAGCTGACACACAGTGGGGCCTCCCAAGACAAGGTGAAGGGGAGGACTCCATGCCACCTGTCAGGCCTCCATGAGGGGTTGATAAATGCTGACCCAGCCCTGCCTAACCCTCCAACGCCCATGCTCAGCAGGATCCCCTCACTAGGCACATGATGGCCATGCTGGTCGCCTTACTGGTCCCAGGCTTACATGGCCCATCCCTGTCTCAGTGCCTTTGCACTACTTCCTTGCATCTGGAATGCTCTGCCCGGACGGAGGGCCAGGGCCTCCCTTCCCTGACTACCCATCTAAAGCATCGGTGGCGCCCTGGGCTCCTCCTTTCTGCCGCTGCATCTCCCTGTGTCCAGGGCCTGGCTTGCAGGCCGTGCGGTGAGCAGGTGGTGCTGGCCTGAAGGAACGCGGTGCATCTTAACCCCCAGCCAGAGGCAACGTGGTGCATCCTAACCCCCCGCTGGAGGCACCTGCTCCCCAGCCCTGAGCATCCCTCCTGCTCTCATGGCAAGGTCCTCGTCATTCACACACCATCCTTGTCCCTTCTTCAAGCCTGCCCCTGTGCCAGAGAGCACAGAGTCCCCTTGGTACCCAATGTAGTATCTTTGAGAGCTCTGTCCTGGGAAACCCCTCTGCAGATGTGGGTCAGTCCTGCTGCGACCCCGATGATCAAGTGCCTAAATCCTCTCCTGGACCATCTGGCCCCATTGCATGGCTGCCCACTGCCCTCTAAATCCGGCCGATTTCTGACAGCACGCAGAGGAGAATGAGCCCCTCTGCGGGGCCCTGCCAGGTGCTTAGGCCATGCCAAGAACAGAGGCCTGGTTCCTGTCCCAGCTCTGCCTCTGACCCAGGCCAGCCCCACCCTCCCTCAGTGCACGGAGTTGGCCTCCCCCACCCCAACCCCAGTGCTTGGCCCCCTGGGCCTCCTCATATCCACGCTGGGCTCCAGCTTCCTCAATTTCCCCTGCATCTGGCTGTCCCTACCCCTCCTTGGGGGAAAGAAATTAGCCTAACATGTGGAGGGCAGAGATGAGGCCTGGGGGGCGGGGCCTTATATGCAGCTGTGGAACCTTGGGCAAGACTCTCAACCTCTCTGACACTCAGCTACTCATCTAGGAAAGATGGAAAAGCCCTCATCGGGAGCGACAAGGTGGCTGTGTA
>NW_016107367.1:2773391-2827652 GCF_001604975.1 Cebus imitator | reverse complement strand
GGGGCAGGTGAGTGGGGGGCTGCTGGAGGAGGGGCAGGTGAGTCCTGTGGGGCCGCTGGAGGAGCAGCCCTGAGGCTATGCCTGCTGAGTTTGGGAAGCATCGCAGGTGGAAAGGAGCTGCTGGAGTGCGGCCCCATGGGCCCTCATCAGGACCTTGGCTTCTGCCAGGAGAGGACGGGAACCCCTGGAAGGAGGTGTGTCCTTCGCACTGAAGTTCGGAGAGGGGCAAGTGCAGGCCCAGGGCATCCAGCCAGGCCCACAGCCCGGGGTAGAGCTGGGAGGGATTCTCGGATTCCCAGACAGTCTGGAAGCGGATATGGAAGGAAGAGAAGCCCCGAAGTGACAGAAGCATTGTGATGTGAGCAGCTGGAGGCAGGCGGGGGAACATGGGGAACTCAAATCTGGAGGTGTCCCTTGGCCACCCCAGGGGAGACACCAAGGGCTAGGAAATGGGCTTGGAGTTCAGGGGAGGCTCCAGGAGATGTGAGCCTGGGAGTGGTCAGATCAGAGGGGACACAGCTGCAGCACTGGGAGGCCGCCGGCACAGCCGTGGTGGAAGGGGACAGGGGCTGGGACAGAGCCGGGGACTCTGCCACTGTCAGGGGTTAGGAGGCGAGCAGGAGCGGCCAGGGAGACTGGGAAGAGGTGAGTGGGAGGTGGGAGGAGAGTCTGCAGTGGGGACAGGGTGGTCATGCGGGGGCTGTCTGAAGGAGGAGAGTGGGGTCTCAGTGTACGGGCTGACCCACAGGTAGGACAAGGACACTCCCAAGGGCCTCCCCAGAGCATTTGTGTGCACTCTCTTGGCCATATCTGATCAATGGGAGAGCGGAGAGCGCTTGCCCAAGGTTACTCAGCAAGTTGCCTTGGCTTGGGGCTGTCCCCAGATGGGCGAAGAATGTCCTTCCCCTGGGGAGCCCGGGGCACCTGGCCTCGGCTGCAGAGGTGACCCTGTCCCACCTGTGATCTGAGCCCTGGGTCTTGTCTAGGCTCCGTGTGACTTCACACAGGGCCTCCCTTTTCCCAGCTGTGTCTCAGCGCCGCCGCCGGGCTAGGCTGGGGACTGCGAACTGGCCTCCTGGAGCTAAATCTGAACCACCAGCATGTTGTATTTGGCCTGCACGAGGGTTTTTTTTTTTTTTTTTTAAACATTTGAGCCAACATTTAAAAATTGGGAGTTTACATTTTAAAATTCGTATTTTTGGCTTCTACTGAAAATTTTGGAAGATCTGGCAGCGTCAGCCCACATTCCCACATGGCAACAGTCGGGGGCTGGGAAGCAGCTGCCCCCTCTCCGGGCACCTTGGGGGTCCCCCATTCATGAGAGGCACCATCCACATCTGAGCTTTGCTTATCATCGGGAGGCTGACGCCAGGGGGGCAGAGTGACTTATTCAAGGTCACTCAGCTGGAAAGCCTCTCGGATAGGATCCAACTGCAGCCTTGGGGACTGGCATTGGGGGTACTGTCATGACCCCACCCAGGGGACCCCACCCAGGGCCATGCCCCTGGCCCCTGTGCCTCCTGCTCCTTCTTGACTTTTGTTCTCAAAGACTGGATTGAGTCATTCACACTATAGTATAAATGAGGCTCAGTCCCAAGTCTGTGATAACTGGGGGTCCCAGAGACCTTCTAGAGTAGCCTCTTGTTTGCTGAGCAATGAAGAGGAGGAACAGGGACTCACCTATGGCCTCTCAGCCAGGCAGGACAGCACAGGACAGGCCTGAAACCCAGGGCCCTCCTGGGTGGCAGTGTCCTCCCAGAGTGGTTCACGTCAGAGCCCCAGGCATTGTCTCTCAAGAAAGGGCTTACGGGCAGGCAACTGCAGCCAGGGATCTGCCTCGCTTCCCCAGAGCTTCCCTCTCCGGAAAGCATTCTGGGGACACAGGCTTGTCCAGGCCCGGAAGGGTGGAGGGGTAGAGGCACACAGTGGGTATCGGATCGACAGGCAACCCCTGTGGGGGGCTGGCATCCCCGTTTTTACTGCCACCGTCATCCCGGCGGCCGAATCCCTACCTTGTGCCAGGGTCCTTCCCCAGGTATCTCTAATGTCCCCATGGAGACACCAGGGGGAGTGTGACTTGAGCCAGGGCACAGCCCAACCAGGCCTCTGCTGGCCCCTCAGTGCCCGGTCCATAGAGTAAGCCTGACCCTAGGGTCACTGTCACAGGCTTACTGTGTTTGATTTGAGGCTGGAGCTGGGGGGCTCAGGGTTGGTGCCCACCATGAGATATGATCCTGTGGGGTCTGGTGGAGAAAGGTAGGGGGCAGCAGGAGTTAGGCCTGGAGACGGGGGCCTCCAAGGCCAGGCATGGTCCAGCCCCTCCTGCCAGGGCTGCTGCCCACCTCCCGCTCCAAGGAGTCAAGCTGGGCTCCAAGGTAGGGCCACCTGGCCAAGCCCCAGGGTGCAGCCTTGCCCCGAACACACTGTTGGGCCCCAACATGCCCCGAGGCCCTGTGCAGCTTGGTGGCCCCGAGAGATATGTGCGAGAAGCCCTGTGGAATCCTCCGGGGCCTGGGAGGTGCCAGGACTCCTCTAGGGCCCAGCAGTCCCCAGGGCAGAGTCCTCTGCGTGGTAAGTGGGGCCCAGAGCAGCAGAGAAGCGGGGCTCCCAGCTCACCACCCTCTGGAGGAGCAGGCGAGGACGCAATGCTTATTAGGTGCCTGTGGTAATGACTGACTTTCACTGCCAGGGAAACTGAGGCACAATGAGGTTGGATGACCTGTCCAGAGTCACACAGAAAACCACTGACCCTTGAGATGCACTTCCCAGAGCTGCCCTGCCCTAGCTGGCCACGCAGACCTACGGGGAAAGGGCTGGCAAGGCTTCAAGTCACCAGAACGTCCCACCAACCAGACTGTGGCTGGCCATCCCTGGACAGAGAAGGCCACCTGAGGGCCAGCAGCATGCACAGAGGTGGAGGGCAAACTGCCTGGGTCCAACCCGCTCCTCCGCCTCCCTTCTCCGTGCACAGGTGACGTGACGGTGGCACCATTCTCCTGGGGTTGCGCCCAGGCTGGGGGTCAGAAGCAGAGGACACAAGTCAATGCTCAGCGAGTATCCGCCCCCCGCCACCGGGATTTGTCTTCAGAACAGACCCTCTCCCGGCAGGAAAGCCTTCCTGGAAGGCTATGGGTTGACATCACACAAAACCAGCCCATGGCCTCTGCCTCCATCCTGTGTCGGGAGAAGGTGGAACTGGGGCACGAGCCACATCCCGGGCAGCCCAGGAGGACCCTCCCTGGCCCAGGGGACACAGATGGTGCAGGACATGGAAGGTCAGCACCAAGGTATGGGTGCCAGCCCCTGGGTGAGGTCCCCCTGCCCAGCGCTCTGTACAGCTCTGTCCCTGGCGCAGCCAAGGGAATCTCACCACACCTCTGCCCGTCCACCTGTCCATCTGTCTGACGCCAGGGCGCACGTGTGGATGGGGTTCAAAGAACGAGCTCTCAGCCCAAGCCCGGACTCCCTGTGTCACCGGGGGCAAGTGGCAGCCCCTCACAACCTCAGTTTCCAACTCCATATAATGGGGGCATCTATGAAGGCTCCCCGACTCGCCCGACAGGCCTGTGGGACAGCCTGCCTCTTGTGGGGCGGTCTCAGGTTCAAGGATGGCCACAGGAAAGGATAGCCACAGGAAAGACCGAGACGAACCGCCAAGGCTCTGCCGCAGCAGGGAACGGATTATTACTGCTGTCGTCATTACTGTTCACTCATGCATTCTATACAGAAACAGTCTGCCTGCCCCAAAGCCAGAAATTTCACCTTAGAGATTCATTCCTTTGGCTCTTAAGGTCTTTCCTGCTACAGATATTATAAAAGGGTGTGAGGAGGGAACTCAGAGCAGGTCAGCCAGGACCTGTGGGGAAGCAGCATGTGGGGAGGGAAGAGACCTCTGGGGTTGAGACTCACCCGACCTGGAGGCCTCCAAGGGGAGGCAGCTCGGCCTCCGTGCTTGCCACTGCCCAAGCAAGGCCCTCTGGTTTCCACAGTCTGGCCTGGCCCCACTCTGCCTGTAGCCTCAGCGGCTGCCTCCAAAGAAAGCTGGGGGCTCAGGGCTGGTGCCTTCTCCCCTGGGGCTGCTGCTCCTTCAAGGGCCTCCTGGGCCAGGCCTGGGCCTCGATCGACTGCAGAGGGCTCTGGGCTTCGGCCTCTGGGCACCCTGAAGGCCTCCAGGGTCCCAGGGTCCAGAACCCGCACAGTGACCTCATCCAGGAACCTGGAGAAGGGCAGTCTGGCCTCCCGCCGGCGGCCCAGGCGTGCGAGGGAGCCCGTGAGAGCCCTGCTGCCTGTGTTCAGGGACTCCGGGGAGGACGGTTGGGCAGGTGACACCCGGGCCGTCTCCTGGCTGGGCCGAGCTGCCCAGCTGGGGTGAGATGCTTTGCCCTCGGGGTTCCGACCTGGCCTGGGGCTTGGCGTGTGGCTTCGAAAGTCCTGTCTGTGCACTTCCTTGATGGGAGCCTCCACCCTGGGCTCCAGGAGGGAGCCGTAGCTGTCCTGCCTGGGACAGGCAGGGTTGGGGCCCCGGGCCTGGGAGCTGGCCCCCGAGAGCATCCTCCTGAGTCAGTCCAAGGTGCGTGCTCCCCAAGAGTGCCGTGACCCACTCCTCTCCTCCCATGGGACCGGGATCCCTGTGCCCTCTTGGGGCTGTGCCTCCCGTCCTCACAGGCCAGGGCAACCAGCCAGATGCCCGCCTGCCCATTGATCCAGCGGCAGGGCCTTATGGCTCCTACCCCCAAATTGATTATCACTAAATGGGAGCTGAGCTCCAGGGCTTGGAAAGTGCTAGAGAGGGGAAGGTCGTGTCCTGGGCTCTGCCTGGGGAGGCAGCCTGCCCTGAGTGAGCTCCCATGGTGCACAGGGCCCTGGGCTGGGCCTCCCCTCTCCTGCTGTCACATCTCTTCTGCCAGGTGTGGTGCAGGGTGCGGGGCACAGAGGGCAGGCAGTGGATGGATGGCCATGATGGCCACCATGACAGTGTGAGCACTGGGCCCGAAGCAGGGCAAACAGGAACTGCAGCAAACAGAAGTGGGTGGTAGAGACCGTGGGTGGCCCACTGTCCTCCCATGCATCCTTATTACAGAGCCTTTATTTTCTTTTGGGATACAGGATAGTCAGCTAAAAGACCACCTTTCCCAGGTTCCTATACAGCCAGGCCATCAGGTGGCCAAAGAACTATAAACAGAAGTTGCCAGTGGCAGAGCTATGCAAAAGAGATCAGACAGCCGGCCTGTGTCCTTTTTCCACTCCCTATCCTCCTGCTTCCTCTGTAGAACGTGGAAGTGATGGCTGGAGCTGTGGCAGCCATTTTGCACTATGAGAAAAACTTGTGGCAGAAGCCATATATAAAAGATGGAGGAGCAGAAGGACAAAAGGAATCCTGATCTCTGATGACCACTGAATCATCACACCAGCCCTGCATCATTTGTCTCTGGTACCTCCTTTTTTTTTGAGATGGATTTCCCTCTTCTTGCTAGGCTGGAATGCAGTGGCATGATCATGGCTCACTGCAACTTCTGCCTCCCAGGTTCAAGTGATTCTCCTGCCTCAGCCTCCAAAGTAGCTGGGACTACAGGCTCGTGCCACCTTGCCCAATGAATTTTTGTATTTTTAGTAGAGACAGGGTTTCACCATGTTGGTCAGGCTAGTCTGGAACTCCTGACCTCAGGTGATCTGCACACCCTCAGCCTCCCAAAGTGCTGGGATACCAGGCATGAGCTACCACTCCTGGCTTGCCTCTGATACTTCTTTAACTTGAAAGAAATATAACTCTTTGCCTTCTTTAAGCTGTGGCTAGTTCATCTCTGTTGGTAGCTGCTATGCGCAATTCTCCAGTGATGTACAGGAGATAGGGTGAGAAAAAGCAGGTGCCAACGCTAAGAGCAAGAGCCTTTGGCACATAGAAGCCTGGGCTGTAGTGAGGTGGGAGTGGGGTGGGGCAGATAAACTCAGAGAAGGGCCAGAACCAGGCCTGGACCCTCCATCCTCTGTGTGAAGGGAAAAACGCATGCCCAGTGTGCCCTCTGCAGAGATCCTTCCTAGGATGCAGCTTTGTGGGCACTAGAGTGAAAGGAAGCCTTGCTAGGGGCGGCAGGTGGCAGCCCGGGTCATGGCTGGCCAGCTGGTGGGCATTATCACCATCCCCGGCCTGGCCTCTGGAGCTGCTTCAACTGAGGCCGAGGCCCTGTGCGGCATGCCATGGCTGCCCGCCTGGCCCTATCTGGATGCCTCCCTCAGGTGCTGGGGACCCCTGCTTTTCTGGGCTCAGCCAGCCACCTCTCTGAATGCCCAAGGCACCAGACAGAGTCTGCAAAACTAGTGCATGACCTCACCATGGCCTCAGCCACCCAAGACAGGAAGGGGGGGCTGCTTCGACTCTTTCCTCCCCTCTTCCCTGTCCCCAGCCCTGGCCACCAGGCCCTGGCGGTTCAGCCCTTCTCAGGCCTGGGTACCTCCCCGCATCCTCACCATCAGTTTGCTGGCACCAGATACCACCACGGATACCTGTGATCGTCCCTTCCTGCAGCTCCTGACTCCATGCTGATCCAGTCCATCGCATCCCACAAACACGGCCCGCAGGACCTTTTAAAACCGCAGACCAGGCTGGGCATGGTGGCTCACGCCTATAATCCCAGCACTTTGGGAGCCCCATGAGGGCAGATCTCCTGAGGTCAGGAGTTCGAGACTAGCCTGATCAACATGGTGACGCCCCGTCTCTACCAAAAATACAACAATTAGCCGGGTGTGGTGGCACCTGCCCGTAGTCCTAGCTACTTGGGAGGCTGAAGCAGAAGAATCGCTTGAACCCTGGAGGCAGAGGTTGCAGTGAGCCGAGATCGCACCACTGTATTCCAGCCTGGGCGACAGAGCAAGACTCCATCTCAAAAAAAAAAAAAAAATTCATACATAAATAAAAAATAAATAAAACCATAGGCCAGGAGACTAGACAATGTCACACCTCCATACACACTGCAAGGCCCCGACAATTGCTGGTGTCTTCTCTCCCTGCGACCCTCCCACCCCGTGCTCCCCACTGCTAAGGAAAGTCTCTCAGGTTCCTGAATGTGCTAAGCTCTATCTGACCTCAGGGCCTTTGCACTTGCTTTCCCTCTGCCAGAAACACTAACACTCTCTCCCTTCCCCTCCTTCCCATCATCTAATTCCCAGCTAACCTTCAGGGTCCCAGTTTCACAGCCTGTCCCCCTCTGTCCCTCGGATTAGATCAAGTAGCCCTGCGGCAGCCCCTTACAGCCCTGGCCCCCAACTGTATTTAAGGTGTTTGCAATTATTTATTATCTGTGTGTGCCCCCACTAGAATGTAAGTTCCACTCTATCCCAGCTCTCTGCCTAGGGCCTGGCACATAGTAGGTGCTCAATACGTAGTTCTTGAATAAATGGCATAGCAGGTTCAGGCTGTCAGTTCACAAACATCCCCAGCCTGGTGTGGGCCTACTCTGACTGGACACAGGATGGAAATATAGGGAAGGGGTCTCGGGCTCTTGGGATGCCGTGGTGTCCTCCTCCCGCCCCGTAGTCCCCGACAAATTGCCCCTCTATGCCTGGACAGCGCTTCCCCAGCAGCAGTCATCCAGCCCCTGCCCTATCACTAGCGGGAAAGAGACTTGGAGGCTGGCAGATCCAAGTTCAAATCCCTTCTCAACACTCCAACAGATCCATGGGCAAGCCACATCCCTCCTCACCTGTCAGGTGGGCATGAGGCAGTACTCAGCCCCCGGCAGTGCTGGGAAGGGGCTTCAGCGAGGGACTCCAGGACTCATTAGCACCGGGGCTCTAATTTGTCCATTTCACTAGCATGCATGGTCGCAGGAGCGTGCTGGGGGCCCTGGCCTACCAATCCTCTGAGCTGCTTCCAGAGTTAGGCCGCATCAGACAAGTTTCCATTGTCATAACAACCTGCCGGCTCTTAGGCGCCCGGGCCCTAGGCTCTGAGGATGCTGCCGGCTGCCGAGGGCTCGCGGCTTGGGCCTGCTCACTTACCAGCAGCCTGACGACCTCTCCTGGCACCGCAGCCCCTGTCTCCTGACTCATCTTAATCCTGCTTCCCAAGCCCCTCCCCTGTGCCAAGCTCCGTGCTGTGCATGCGTCATCACCCCAAATCCCTACCTGCCCCTGTGCGGCAGGATGGCCAGAGGCTCTATTTTCTGCTAAAAGGAGCAGAGTCCCAGAAAGGTGCAGTGACTCCTTGGAGGTCACATGGTTCAGGCATGGCAGGCCCAGGACGGAACCCCAAAGATCAGGCATTCACCCCTGCTTCCTATCCAGGATGCCCAAGCCCCTCCTGCTGCCTGCCACACACTGCCCCCATGGTCGGAAAGCCGGCCCCTGCCAGCTCCGAGAGAAGGGGCACGAGGCTGCCCACAGCCTGCTGGGACTGGAGCAGGAAGACCAGGCCACGGGAGGTCGGAGGACCCTGCCGTGTGAGCAGGCATGCCGGAATCTGCTCGCGTCATTCTTACCGCAGGCCTGCAAGCTAGGAGCAGCTACACCGCTTCACAGAGGAGGAAACTGGGCTCCGAGGGGTCTCGGGTAAACCCCCATGGCATGGGCATGTGCCAGGGGCTGCGGTGTAGGCCATTTGGGGTGCAGTCACCTTCGCTAACCCTCTCCTTGTCCCAGCACAGAAGTTTCTATTATTATGCCCCTTTTGCAGATGAGGACACTGAGGCTCTGGAAATCTGCACACGTGTGCTCCTAACTACCTGCCCCGCTGTCCGGTGGGTTTTCCACGCTGGCCTGAGAGTCCCCAGGGGAAGCCACAGTCTCGCTGTCCCCTGCACCATGCGCAGGCTGTGCTGTCAGCACAGGAATTCTGCCCCAGCTCCCCTTCCTCAGATAGGACATGGACACAGCTAGCCGGGCCTTTCAGGGAGCCCCCTTGGGCAAGGATGCCGCTGCGGGACCCCGGCTGGCCGCTGACCGTTAGAAGAGGCCTCACTGCTGCTCCCTCGTTTCCTGAGCATGTCTTCCAGGGCAGCACGGGACTGGAAAGGCCAAATGGCTGTTAGGCTGTTAGTTTGGACTGGCTTTTCTCCCACTGAGCACTGAAGGTGGGGTTAGGTCTCCGTGTCTGATCAGCCCCCTCCCGGCCCTGTGGCCTGCCTAGTATACTGTCTCTGAAGCAAAGGGATGTGGGATCTGTGAGCAAGACACTGGTCCCTGGGAAATCAAGGCATAAGTGGCCTGAAGCCCCACCCGTTCAACCACCCATCCTCCACCAACCATCTGTGACCCATTTACAGGTGCCGTCCATGCACCAACACAACCTGCTACGTCTGAGTCCGTCGCCCGGTGACAGGGACTCACCTGTCCACTTGTCCCCTGACTCCTGTCTCCACCCGTCGCCTGCCCATCTCTCCCTGTGTCTGTCCATACTTCTGTTACTTTTGCCTCCTACCCATGCAACTATCCACTGATTTGTATCCATCTGTGCACTGATCCGCCTTCCCAGGCCTCCATCCACGCATCCATCAATACACCCTCATCCCCTATGCAGGTACTCTTCCAGTGTTCATTCATTTCTCCATCCACCATGTACCGACATGTACTCAGGTATTCACCCACTCATCCCAGCATCCGCACTGCCTGTATCCAGTTACATATCCATCTCTTCATCCACCCATCCCAGCATCCGGGCACTACCTGTATCCATCCCTTCATCCATCCATCTGTCCATCCATCCATCCAAAGATCCTTCCATCCATTCATCTACCAATCTTGTCTTGTGTATCAGAAGTCTCCCTCCCTCCGCCCACATATCAAACATCCATTGATATTTTGTCTATAAATCCAGTCCTTTATCCACATCAACTTTTCCGTGCGTCCACCCATCCATCACTATCTTGCTGCTACACCCGTCGGCCGTCAGCCTCTCCTCAAATCCATCAATCCTGCAGCTTTTTTTTTTTTGAGATGGAGTCTTACTCTATTGCCCAGGGGCTGGAGTGCAGTGGCATGATCTTGGGTCACTGCCATCTCACCTCTGCCTCCTGAGTTCAAGCAATTCTCCTGTCTCACCCTCCCAAGTAGCCGGGACTACAGGCGCATGCTACCACGCCCAGTGAATTTTTTTTTTATTTTTAGTAGAGAAGTGGTTTTACCATATTGGTCAGGCTAGCCTCAAACTCCTGAACTCAGGTGATCCACTCACCTTGGCCTTCCAAAGTGTTGGGGTTACAGGCGTGAGCCACCATGCCCACCCTATCCCTCTAGCTTTATACCCATCCATCCACCACTCCATCCTCCAGTGCTTCCCTTCCATCCAGCAGTATCCGCCCATACGTCCCCTTCAGCATGCCCGCGTTGCTTCTCCACCTCACGCACCTCTTAATCCCAGCATGCACTCACTGCGGGATGACCAGCTTTCCATGTCTGGCTTCCCCAGGCAAGGCCCAGGCCTGACCCATCTTCACCCCCGACCTGGGTTCAGGCCTTGCTGATTCAACCAATGACTGCAATTCTCCTGCTTGGCTCAGCGCTGGGCCCTGGCTGATCCCCCCCAGGCAGACCCCAGAGGCTGCTGTACTGTCCTCCAGACTTATGGCCCGCTGAGGCAGGGCCACTTCTGAGTTCTCTTCCTGGCCAGAGGGCCGGAGAAGAGCCCCAGTAGCTCCTGACTCCTGCAACACTGGCCAGGGTCCATTTCTCCCAGCAGACTGTGGACTCATGGAGGGCAAGGTCAGTGGCAGACTCACCTAAGTGACCCCTATGAGCAGTGAAGAGTGGGTGCTTAGGGAGAGCATGTTAGGTGAGTGTAGAATTAATTCACTCATTCATTCATTCATTCCTATAATGATTAAAGCAATAGAGACACCTCTGGCCAGCTTCTCCCACCACAGGCTACAATCTGGTACCTGCTCTCAGGCCACAGAAGTCACTCCCCGACCGTAATGGGCCTTGCTGATACCGAGCTTCTGATACAGATAAGTTTCTGATACAGAGCCCTAGAGAGGAGACAGTGACTTAGCAGCAGAGGGGGAACCGGAACCCAGGGCTGCAGACCTCCGTCCAGACCTCTCCACCAGGCTAGGGACCAGCTCTGCGACAGGAGGCGGAGCCAGGAGACAACCCTGCGGGGCGACTCTAGACCAACATGGCATGTCCCAGGGTGCACCCTCTGATCTTCCCTGGGCATCCTTACCTCCCTTGAGGAGAAGCCCCGCCACCCCTCCCCCATGGCCTTGCCCTTGGCTGCCACACGTCAGCAGGACACTGCCTCTCTAAGTCTTGAGACTTAAACCCTCTACAGTCTCCCCATCACCTTCAGGCCTTCGGCCAGGCTCCTGTAACATGCCTTGACCTCCTCATCTGTTCAGCAACTTCGCAGTCCTTTGGCCCCACCTCCTGGGACCCTGGGAAATGATTTGTGGACTGTCTCCAATAGCCATGGACTCATGGGCTGTGGCCATTCCCATCCATCCAACCATCCATCCATCCATCCAACCATCTGCTCTTCAGCACCAGGAAGTGCCTGCAGGAGTAGGGAAGCGCCTTCAAAGTGTTGCCGTGGAGATGATGCGTGGCAATGCTGATCCAGGGCCCAGCACATAGCAGGCGTTCCATAAATGGCAGCTATGTGGGCCAGACCCTGTGCCCAAGTCTTGGGAGAATGGATGGAAGATCATCCAGAATGCTTCGGACTCACTTCCTCTCCGCGGCCCTGGGCTCTGACAGATGTCCTCCCACCCCACCCCAGCCCATGGAAAACTCGTCCTCCAGGCGGAGGTTCCAGGCAGCCCTCCCCTCCCCACTCTGCTCCCAGGTGCGAACAGCTCCAGGTTTTGACGACAAGCGGAACGCCGAGCCTAGGAATCTATAAATATGAGACAAAAGCTGGGGAGGGCCCTCCGCGGCAGCGCAGCCGCTCATCGACCCGAGCCCGCATGCTGAGCCGGGCAGACCCGCATCTGCCACCATGCTTGCTTTTCCAAGCCGCCCTGATTATAGTGAAAGTCGCGAAAATTAAGGGTTTGCAGGATGCTGCCAGGGCCCTCGCCGCCGCCTCCCTGCCCTTCGTGTCACAGATACCAGGCAGAGCCACCCCCAACGGCCAGTTGCCCCAGCTGGCAGGACCAAGACCAGCCTGGCAGGGCTACACACCACAGCTCATTAGGGGCCTTCGCCCACATTACTGGTGGGAGCCTGGCCCTAGGAGTGGTGGGGGTCTCTGCTGCTCCTGGCAGGCGGCGAAATGGGGCCCAGAGAAGGCAAAGGAATTGTCCATGGCATCCAGAGAGCCAGGACATTGGGGCCTCAGACGGAGCCTGGCCGTCGAGACCCCGCCCACCCCATGACTCCGGGGCTGGACCCCCAGGCTGCACTGGCGGCAGACATTGGCCATGCGCACTCATCAGGCCCCGCTTGCGGGTGCCCACTCTGCTCCCATTCTGCCTGCTCAGGAGACTCCAGCGTGTCGCCCACGCTGTTCCTGCCCTGAAGAAACCACACTGGGGATGGGGTGGGGCACAGACGAGGAAGGAAACACCTCCAAGCCAAGCAGGAAGCGGAAACGCTGGGGCAGAAATTCCCATCCCACGTGCTGGGGCTCAGGGAGCGTGAGCGCGCCGGCTGAGCCGCCCTGGGCGAGGCCCTGGCCTCAGTTTCCTCGCCTGTAAAGGGGCAGGATGATAGTACCTGCCGCGAGGTACTGAAGGGGACGGCGGTGTCCGAGGCTAGTGCGCGCCCACGCGCTGCAAACGCTCAAGGAGGCGGCCCCGGGTCCAGCCTCCTTCCGGCTGCCGGGCCTTTCTCCGGCCTCCCGAGCTGGGGCCGGCCCTGCCCCCTGACGCAGGCGGGACCGGGCCTGCCCGCACCCTCGCCACCCACCCCGGACAGCGCCGGGTCCCCTGACCTCCGGCCGCGCCCTGGGTCCCCCGTCCCTCCCTTCCTCCCGCCTCAGGGGCGCGCGTGTCGGGGCGCAAGGACCCCGCGATTGGACCCGGGCGCTTCGGCCGGCGCGCAGAGGCCAGGCGTCCCCGCCCCACTCGAGGGTACCCCCTCCCTAGGGGACCCGCCCGGCTCCTCCCGGGCCAGCGAAGCCGCCATGGCGGGGGCGCGGTGCGTAGGGGAACAGGGCGGGGGCCCGGCCACCTCCCGCGCCGAGCAGGGACCGCCCCAGGCGTGGGTGGCGCCCGCCCCGCCTCCGCGCCCGCGCCCGCGCCCGCGCCCGCGCCCTGCCCTCCCGGCTCGCAGGTACTCACCGCTCGGCGCAGCCGGCCGGGCCGGCGACCGCCTGTCCACATGGTCCCGGGGTAGCCGCGCCGCTCGCCGCAGCCGCCGCGCTCCGGTCCCGCCGCCGCCGCCCCCTCCCCTCCCCTCCGAGGCGGAGCGCGCCGGGAGCCGGCGCGGCCGGGGCTCCCCCACCCCGCCCGGCTTCCCGCAGGGAGCGCCCGCCCCCCGCCCCCAGCCCGGCTCCCCGCCAGACCCGGCCCCGCGCAGCCGCGGCTGAGCAGGCGCTTCCCCCCCGCAGCGCCGGGACGGGGCGCACGTGGTGGGCGCGGGACCGGACCGGGGCGCTGGGGTGCAGCGTGCGCGGGGGCCAGGCGAGGAATGGTGGCGGGGCAGGGAATGAATGAACCCGCGCGTGCATGAATGGCGGAGCGCATGAATGAATGAGTGCTGTAGATCGTGCGGGAGGAATGAATAAATGAGGGAACTAATGCATGGGCACCACGGCGAGTGAGGGAGTGAATGGGCCCCTAAGCCCAGAGGCTGTCAGTAACCACCTGCCCAACCTTTTCATCGTCCACTCAATCCGTCAACATTTATTAGACGCCTACTGTGTACCAACCAGCGCTGCTATAGACCCCAGGGGTGTACAGCAGCGAGGGAAAGCAAGTTCCTGCCCTCGCAGAGTCACAGTTTATAGATGAGGAAACCCTGGCTCCCAAGGGTGCCGCCTGGCCAAGCGGCCCCTTTCCCGCCTCTGCTCTGCCCTGGCCCCCAGTCGGTGGCTTCCAGGGCCTGCCTTCTCCCCAGGGAGCTCTCAGGAAGGGAAGGTGGCTTCAGGAGGACCAGTGTGCCCCCGCCTCTCCTCCTAGCCTAAAGCATCCCACCGACCTGCCCAGGTAGAGCCAGGCTGGCTCAGTCCTGCCCTGGAAAAGGTGCTCTCTCCTCCCGAAGGCATCGGGCCCAAGCCAGGCTGGAGCTTCTTTAGAAGCAGGCAAGGTGCAGTCCTGAGGGTACCAGCTGCATGAGCGTCTTCCATCCCAGCCAGCCCGGCAGCTGCCAGCGTGGGAACCTGGGGAGGAGCGCTGGCAGCCAGGGAGGGTCTTGCATGGTGAAAACAGAGCTCACAAAGCCTGTGTGCTTCGCTCATGTCCTCCTTCGGGACCTGTGGGCTCATGGTTCACACACACTTAGATCATTTCCAAATACATGGCAGATTAGAAGATGTTGCCAATGAGTACTTTGTATATATATATTTTTTTAATTGTGGAAAAACATGCAAAACATACAATTCACCATTTTAAGCACTTTTAAAGTGTACAGTTCAGGGCATAAGGCCCACTGCTGTGCTGCCGTCACCGCCATCCTTGTATGCTGTATGCTTTGCAGTTTCTACGCGCTCTCATTGGGGAGTAGGTTGCTACCTTCAGGCAGTGTCAGTGCTGAGAAAAGGCACCGATAGCAGGGAAAGAGAGAGAACCCAGAAAAAAAAGGAGGCAAGGAAAAGAACCCGCCGCTGACTGGAGCCATGTAGTGTCAAGCAAAATCCTGTCTGTGCTCCTTCTCAGGCCCCAGGGACATGATTGGGTAACAATGGACAGAGGGAGGTGCCTGCAGGTGCAGCCACAGTCAAGACAAGATGGGAGTCGGCCGCGCAGGGTGGGGCTCTCGCGGTCATTTGAGTGCGGACTGACTGTCCAAACCCAGTCACTGGTGTGCACCGCGGGATCCGCCTCTTTGCTCAGGAGGCCTTAGTTTCCCCAGCAGGAGTAGGGACAGGCTCCCTGACCTCCGAGCTGGCCTCTCAGGTTCTGACACTGTTCAGGCAGCACACAGTAGTGGAGGCAGCCAGTGAGAGGTACTGGGGGCCCAGCCTGCCAGCTCCAGTGTCCCTTCCCTCCCCAGTCCCCCAGGGCACAAAGACTATTGGGGGATGTGGAACCTGGGGTGCAGGCAGGGCTCTGCCTACATTGCCTCCTTCTGGGCTGCAGCCCTTCCCCAGAGGCTGGTCCTGCTCAGATGGTGCCAGAATGTTCACCGCCCGCCCTGGCACTGCTGCTGCCAACGCCACAGATGGCTGGGGAGGCGGGGGAGGGGCGGGCGGGGTGGGGGCGGCTCCTGCTTCAGCGCCAGCAGCTTGCAGGCTTCAGCTCGGTCCTGCCTGGGAAGGCCCCAGGAGAGCCCCTCCCCCATGCCGCACCCACCTCCTGTCCCCACCCTCCCTGCCCTCTCTTCCAGCCTTCCCACTCCAGCCCCTCATGCTGGAAAGGAGAGGAAGCAGGCATTGGCTGTGTGTCTGGGAGCATCCCTGCAATGCCCCTGGGGGGGAAGTAGTACCAGCCCCCTTTTGCAGATGGGGAAGCTACAGTCAGAGCAGCAAGGCCTGGGACATCAGGCAGGCTTCCTGGAGGAGGTGAGGTTTCAGCTGGGGGTGGGAAGAAGGGAGGAAAATGGCAGGACTGGGAGACGACGCTCTGGGGCTGTGACGGACACTCTCCCCAGGTCCCTGCCCTCATTCAGACCTCTGAGGACCACTCTATTTGACATCACCGCTCCCATGGCTCAATCCCGTTGCCCTGTTTTGTTTTCTGTGTGTCTCTTACTGCATTCTTACCCTGGGGTGTGTGGTCCTCTACCGTGGTGGGAGGTGTAAGGGTCATTGCTGAGTTTAGAATGAGGAAACTGAGACCAGCATAAGGAAATTAAATGCCAATTTATTTAACTCCCAGGCGAGGTTCCATGGTCCTGGAGAAAGGGGCCAGGGAAGTTGCGCCAACTTCCCGGTGCGTGGGGTTTTTATGGCTAGGAGGAATGAGCAACAGCTGGGTGCTCTGATCCACTCCAGGGGAGCGGGATTGAGACGGGGCGGGCCGCTATTGGTTGGCGGGTTTTTGGGCAGGTTTTCCGGTGGGAGAGCCCCAAGGGACCTTGCATCAGCTGGAGCCTTCCATGGGAGCCATGCGGCAGAGCTAGGTGCCAAGTGCAGAGCCCTGTGCCGGGTGCAGAGGTGGGTGTGTCCAACCCCCTAGGGAGGCAACCGGCCTTACAGGACGCAGGGCAGGAAGTGGCACCACATTGGGTATTATGGTTAAATGTGCCAAAGAATGGATGGATCGGCCGGGCGCAGTGGCTCATGCCTATAATCCCAGCACTGTGGGAGGCCAAGGTGGGCAGATGACCTCAGTGGCTGAGGTCAGGGATGGCCGCAAGCCCGGCTGCCTGGAGGCCGGGCACCAACTCCTGCTGTGCTCGCCTGGCACTGCCCTGAGCGACGTGGATGGGAGGTGGAGACCAAGGCAGTGTGGAGGTGGGATGCTGGCCCGAAAGATGGCAGCTGAGGGTGCCCGGAGCCCGGCAGACCCCCACAACCCCATTCCCAGCTGAGGGGCTCCGTCCTCCTCCTGGGGAGTCCCCATGGTCTCCTGCCTGCCCCTGTCTCTGACACCTGCCTGTGTCTGTTACAGTGCCCTCTCACCCCGAAACTCCCCTGCTCAAGAACCTGCCGTGGTTCTCAGCTGCCTGCCTGCTGCATCCTATCCAGGCACTCAAGGCCTTCCATGGGCTCACTGGTGTCTCTGAGGTGACTCATCCTCTTGGCGGATGCTGAGGCTCTGCTGCCCCCTCATTCCCCTTGCGGGCTGCCCTCCACCCACCCTGTCTACCTACAGGCACGATCACACAGCCTCCTTTCCCCTTGTCCCTGATCAAGACAGGAGACAACATTCCCACAAAAAAAGAGGCTCCATCGGGTGCAGCGTAATCCTAGCAGTTTGAGTAGCCGAGGTGGGAGGATCACTTGAGCCCAGGAGTTCAAGACCAGCCTGAGCAACATAGGGAGATGCCATCTCTACAAAAAGTAAAAATTAAAAAAAAATTAGCTTGGCATGGTGGCACGTGCCTGTGGTCCCAGCTACTGAGGAGGCTGAGGTGGGAGGATCACTTGAGCCTGGGAGGTCAAGGCTTCAGTGAATTGTGATTTCACACTGTGCTCTCGCCTGGGTGACAGAGCAAAACCCTGTCCTTAAAAAGAAAAGGAAGAAAAAAAGAGGCTGTTGTGATCCTGGGCCCCTGGAATGGTGGTGGGGGAGGGGCTGGTCTGTGCAACCCCATCTCTGTCCAGGACACCATTTCTTGGCTCCGAAGACACACCTGTCTTCACCACTCCATCCTTTAATGCCCCCACATGCGCTTCTCCCAGCCTAATGGTGGCCCCTCGAGGGTGTGCCCACGTCTGCTGCTCTTCTGGCTCCTAGCCAGGACAGTGCCAGTCAAGGCATGGGTGACCCATATGTTCCCCAGATGTCCACATGGCACTGGTCAGACCTCCTGCCAGGGCCCCAGGAAACCTGGGGTCTGACCCTGCCTGCCCACCACTGCCCTGGGCAAGGCATTCTCCTCTCTGGGCTCAGTTTCCTTGTCTCTTCACCTGTGGACTGGTAACACACCCCAGCTGAGGTCCACTTCTCACATGACTGTTCAGAAAATCTTCCCTGTCAGCAGGGGATGAGGGGACAAACAAGAGGCTTGTCCAGGAGGCATTTGCAGTTTTGGTGCTGGGGGCAAATAACTGTTAGACCCTGAGGCTGGGGCATCCTTTGTGCCCAGCACGGAGCTCCTCATAAAGGGACGCAAGGTGGCGGCAGGGTTTCGGCTGTGGGATGCCCCAGGCTGCCCTCGTTGGAAATGGGCTGCAGAGGCGGCCGCCAATTTGCCTCGCTCCACTGGGCAGGAAAATTATTTCTGCCTCTTCCTCTGTGTTCCAGCCGCTTCTAGTGCCTGCAAGGGATCCAGGGGCCGCGCAGCTCGTGGAACTGTGGCTGCGGCCATCCTCAAAGGCACAGTGTGGACAGGGATGTCCCGCTCCAGCCAGGACTGGGGGCCGGAGGCAGGAGCTGTCCTGGCCCAGGCCTGTGGACCGAGTCTTCTTTCACTAACATCTCTGGCCACCTTCCGGCCTTCTCAGGGTGACAGGGCTCTTCCCAGCCGCCCCCATCCCACGTTCACCTTGCTTTGGGCTCTGTGCTGGTGACCCCCATACCAGGCCGGTGTGTTCCCTCTGGGCTCCACACATGGAAAGTGAGGGCCAGGAAGGAGAAGTCCATGGAGCAGCTTCATGTGGCCCCAGAGCCGTTTATGCACCTTCGTGGGTCCAGCTGTCGCAGCGCGGGACCTGGGGGTAAGTGTGCACCACGGCACGGGGACTGCGGTTTGAACTGGGTCTGCTGTCGCAACAGGAAGGCAGAGGCCGGACAGGCCCCCATTGTCCCTCTGACCCCAGAGCCTGGGGAGGGGCAGGTGCCCCCCCTCCATACAGGCTCCTTCCTCACCAACGGAACCCCCTGTAAGCCACTAGTGGAGGAATGCGGCCAGCCACAGGCTGCGTTTCCCAGCCACCCTTGCAGCCAGGCACCGCCAGCGCTGAGTGGAGGAAGTCATTGAAAGAGACTCTTTCGTTTTTTTTTTAACAGCTTTATGGAGGCATAATTGACTTACAGTAAACTGCTCATGGTTAAAGGACATTATCGGATAAGCTTTGACGTGCACGCTCTTGAAACCATCACCACCATCAAGATAACGGGTGTTTCTATCAATGGCAAATATTTCCTGACATCGCCTGGTAAACCACCCCTCCCTCCGCCCCTGTTCCTAGGTAATCACTGACCTGCCTTCTGTCACTAGAGATTAGTTTGCATTTTTCTGGACTTTTCTATCAGTGGCATCCTACAGTGTGTCCTTTTTCTGGGGAGGTAGTGTGCTTCCTTCCACTCCGAATCATGATTTTTGAGATTCCCTCATGTTGTAGCGTGTATCCATAGCTCATTCCTTTTTATCTTTGACTGACAGTCCACCATATGAACATGCTATAATTTGTTTAGCCATTCATCTACTAATGGATATTAGGGATTTTTCCAGTTTGGGGTTGTTATAAACAGATTCTCTGAACATTTGTGTACAGGTCTTTGTGTGAAGACATATTGTTTTAATTTCTTTTGGATAAATACCTCAGAGTGGAGTGGTTGGGTTACACGGGAGATGTTAAGTCTAACTTGTTAAGAAACTGCCAGACTGTGCAAAGTGATCACACCGTTTTATATTCCACCAGCAGAGTATGAGAGATTCAGTTACTCCACATCCTTGCCGAAACGGTCTGTCTTGTTAATTTTAGCCGTTCTGATAGGTGTGTAGTGGCAGCTCACTGTGATTTTAATTCTAATTTTCTTAGTGACAGATGATGCTAAAAAGCTACTGTAGTGAACTCTCTGTTCAAATATTTTGCCCATTTCTTTCTTTCTTTTTTCTGAGTCAGAGTCTCACTCTGTCGCCCAGGCTGGAGTGCAGTGGCCAATGTCAGCTTACTGCAACCTCTGCCTTCCAAGTTCAAGCAATTCTTCCTGCCTCAGTCTCCTGAGTAGCTAGGATTACAGGCGCCAGCCACCACATCCAGCTAATTTTTGTATTTTCAGTAGGGATGGGGTTTCACCACATTGGCCAGGCTGGTCTCAAACTCCTGACCTCTGGTGATCTGCCAGCCCCCGCCTCCCAAAGCGCTGGGATTACAGGTGTGAGCCACCGTGCGCGGCCTGCCCATGTCTTCATTGGGTTGTTTGTGTTACTGTGATTCAGTTGCAAGTGTTCTTCATCTATTCTGGATTTAAGTTCTTTGTCAGATAAGTGTTTGATAACCTACAGATTGCATTTGGCAGGCTTCCAAATTAAGTGCCATGGTAAGTCTTATGATTCATGGCTTACATTCTGCTCCTGAGTAAAGAATCTTATCGTGAGTCCTTCAAACTGTTGACCTACCAATTAATACGTAACCTTCGGACACTAATAAGGACACTGATTTTTCTAAATCACGGAGTTTTGCTGATTTATTTCTGAATCATGAAGTTTTACTGATTGTCTTACATGTAGAACGTGTTAGCCTGTATGTTGTCATCTGTAGCCAATGATTGTAACTTCTGTATAAATATAGCCACCAGTGGAAAAGGATGAGGGCTCACACCGTGATCCCGGCACTCTGGGAAGCTAAGGCAGGCAGATGGCTTTAGCCCAGGAGTTCAAGACCAGTCCGAGCAACATGGTGAGACCCTGTGCCTACAAAACAATATAAAAATTAGCTAAGCGTGCTAGGGCACAGCTGTAGTCCCAGCTACTCAGAAGGCTGAGGTGGAAGGACCCCTTGAGCCTGGGAGGCGAAGCTGAGATTGTGCCACTGCACTCCAGCAACAGAGCAAGACTGTCTCAAAAAACCAAAAAAGGCCAACTTTAATATAAAGAGCGCTCCTTCCTGCTGCCACATTTCTCACAAAAGCATTCCAACTAGTAACAGACCTTGGAATGTGCCCAGCTCTGTTGGTGAGTCTTCCCGGGTTGAGCCTTACGTTTGG
This sequence comes from Cebus imitator, assembly GCF_001604975.1. NCBI lineage: Eukaryota > Metazoa > Chordata > Mammalia > Primates > Cebidae > Cebus > Cebus imitator. The sequence goes on along the minus strand of NW_016107367.1, from coordinate 2,807,079 downwards.
ATTCCAGCAAGCCTTGATCAAATTCTTTCTGCCTCAGCAGCCTTAATTTCAGTTGACGTGTTTTATAAATATTCTGTCCCAGCCTTTGACTTGCCTTTTAATTTTCTTAAAAGTGACTTTCAAAGAGGAAAACAAGGCTTTAGTTTTGTGAAAGTCCCCTTCATTGATTTTTCTTCTCTAGTTCGTGTTTACTGCGTTAAGGCATCTTTCCTCACCAACTGTTTGTTGCTAGTGTACAGAAGTCAGCGGACCCTGTAACTGGCAATCTTGTGAGTCCTCTATATTAGTACCAGTAGTTTTTTGCAAATTCCTTAGAAATCTTTACACCTTCTTTGCACATCTTTACCATGTCGTCTTCGTGCAAGGACACTCGTATTTCTTGCGTTGCAATCTGAAATGACTTTCATCTTGATTTGTTTTGTTTTTCTTGCCCTATTGCATATCTGGGGCCTCCAGTGCAATATTGAACAGAAGCAGTGAGGGCATGCATCCTCGTCTTCTTCCCTGTCTTAGAAAGCAAGCTGTGGACCCTTTACTATTAAGTTTAACGTACCACTAAGCTGTTAAACTTCTCTTAGATGCCCTTTATCAGGCTGAGAACGTTTCTTTTTTCTTTTCTTTTTTTTTTCTTTGAGACAGGGTCTTACCCCGATGCCCAGGCTGGAATGCAGTGGTGTGATCTCGGATCACTGCAGCCTCGACCTCTGGGGCTCAGGTGATTCTCACACCTCAGCCTCCTGAGTAGCTGGGACTACGGGTGCCTCAGAAAAACCCAGGTTAATTTTTTTTTTTAATATCGTGATGGGGGTCTTGCTATGTTGCCCAGGCCGGTCTCGAACCCCTGGGCTTAAGACCACCCACCTTGGCCTCCGAAAGTGTTGGGATTACAGGTGTGAGCCACCGTGCCCAGCTGAGAAGATTTCTGTATGCTCTTAGTTTACTGAGTCTTTGTTAGAAATGGAAGTTGAAGTTTATAAAAAATGTTTTTTGTATCTACCGAGATGATCCTGTGTTTTTCTTTTTAGCCTGTTAATATTCTGAATTATACTGATTAATTTTCAAATGTTAAACCAATCTCGTATTGCTGAGATAAACCCCGTTTTGACATAACGTCATTCTCTTTATATTTTGTTGGGTTCACTTTGCAAATATTTTGTTAAGAATTAGTGCGTCGATTTCATGAGAAATATTGGTCTGCAGCCTTCTTCTCCTGTGACGCTGTTTTCCAGTTTTGGCATCAGGATAACGTTAGCCTCAGAAAATGAGGCGAAAAGTTCTCTTCACTTTTATCTTTGGGAAGAGTTTCTGTAGAATGGGTACTATATCTATCTTCCTTAAGTGCTTTGGTAGAATTTTCCAGAAAAGCCATCTGGGTCTGGAATTTTCTTTGTGAAAGCTTCTTGAACTACAAATGCACTTTCTTTAACAAATTGTGTGGCTATTCAGAGATCTATTAATTCTTGACAGAGCCTCAGTGGTTTGCATGCTTCAGAGATTTTCCAGTTCATCTGGGTTGTCAAATTTGTTGGCAAACAATTGTTCAGAATATTCATTTGTTATCCTTTTAATGTCTGTGAGTTCCATCATGATGGCTCTCCTACCCGACGTTAGTAATATGTGTTTTCTCTCTTTTTCTCCTGATCAATCTGGCCAGAGTTTTAGTCATTTTATTGATTTCTTAAAGAAGCAGCTTTTGTTTTTATTAATTTTTCTGGTGTTTTAATGTTTTCCATTTCACTAATTTTTGTTCTTATCTTTTTCATTTCCTTTCTTCTGCTTAATTTGTATTTTTCTAGTTTCTTAAGGTAAAAGCTGAGGTTACTGATTTGAGACTTTCTTCTTTATAACAAGCATTTCATACCCTAACTCCCCTCGAACCATTGCCTTAGCTGCATTTTTATATGCTGTCTTTTCACTGCATTCAACTTAAAACATGTACTAATTTCCATGTGATTTCTTCTGGAACTCATGGATTACTTAGCAGTTTGTTGTTTAGTGTCCAAAGGTTTGGTGATTTTCTTGGCATCTTTCTGTTGTTGATTTCTAGTTTAATTCCATTATGGTCAGAAAATATATTTGGTAGGATTTCAGTTCTTTAAAAAATCACTGAGACTTGTTCATTGCCCAAAGTGCATTTTATTTTGTTAAATAATTTGTGTTCTCTGAAAAAGAGTGTGTATTCTGCTGTTGTTAGGTGGTGTGTTGCATAAACGTCAAGCTCATTGTTAGGGTTTTCAGATCTTCTACATCCTTACTGATTTTCTGTCTGCTTCTGTCAATTACTGAGAAAGTAGTATTGAAGTCTCCAATTACAGTTGTGTATTTGTTAATTTCTCTTTGTAGTTCTGTTGGTTTTTGTATCACACATTAAGTGCACAAACATTTAAGATTATTATGAACTTGTTCAATAGTTGACCTAATCATTACAAAACTACCCACTTTATTCCTGGTAATGTTCTTTTCTCTTAAATCTATTTTGCCTGATATTAGTCTGATAATAGACACCCCAGCTTTCTTTCAATTAGCTTTAATGTAGTTAATCTTTTTCTGTGTATTTTACTGTTTGTCTGTCTGTGCCTCCATACTTATGTGTAATAGGTTTCATGAATGTATGGTGGGTTTTTTGCAGGTACTATGTAATTGGGTCTTGGTTTTTCTTCTGTTTGATAAACTCTGCCTTATAATTGGTGAATTTGTTATTTTATATTTTGTTTTATTTTTATATTTATTTATTTATTTTTTTAGATGGAGTCTCACTCTGTTGTCCAGGCTGGAGTGCAGTGGCGCGATCTTGGCTTACTGCAACCTCCACCTCCTGGGTTCAAGTAATTCTCCTGCCTCAGCCTCCCAAGTAGCTGGGATTACAGGCACCTGCCACCAAACCTGACTAATTTTTGTATTTTTAGTAGAGATGGGATTTCACCATGTTGGCCAGGCTGGTCTTGAACTCCTGACCTCATAATCCAGACCGCCTAGGCCACCCAAAGTGCTGGGGTTACAGGTGTGAGCCACCGCACCCGGCCACAATTGACATTTTGATTATTAATTTTGTTCAGTTTAGATTGTCTTAATACTTATTTCTATTTGGCCTGTTTTTAGTTCCCTTTTTCTCTTTTCCTTCCTTCTTTTTGGATTGAGGAGTATTTATGATTACATTTTACCCTGGTGTTGGCTCATCAGCTCCTTTGCTTTATGTGTATATGTGTGCTGTTATCGTTGTTTAGTGGTACTTTAGGTATACATATTTCACTTAGGTGTATACATTTAACTCACTTTAGTGGTATACATATTTCACTTATCACACTCTCCCTTCAAATAATATTAGATTATTTTATGAGCAATATAAGAGCCTCACCACAATATACTTTCACCTTCCCCTACCCTAGATTTTGGGTTATTTTGTTATACATTTTATTTCCACATATAAGTCCCAAAATACATTGTTATTATTTTTGCTTTAGAAAGTTACATGTCTTGTAAAGAGATCCTTAAAAACATAAAACAAAGTCTTTTACATTTTTCTACATAATAGCCATTTTTGGTGTTCTTCAGTCTTTGGGGTAGATTCAGATTCCTTCTGGTATAACTTTCCTTCTATTTGAAGGACTCCCTTTCACATTTAATTCTGGACTGCTGTTGGTGAATTCCCTCTGATTCCAAGGTCTGAGAAAGGCTCTATTTCACCTCCATGTTTGAAAGATATTTTCGCTGAGTGTTATGTTTTAGGTCGATTTTTTTTTCCTTTCAATAAAGATGTTGCTCCATTTTCTTTTGGCCTGGGTTATTTCCCACATAAAGTATGTTGTCATTCTTTTCTTTGTTTCTCTACATAACGTGTCTTTTTACTCTGCTTTTATGAGTTTTCAGAATTTGGTTATTAACATGGCTTGGTGTAGTTTTCTTCCTGTTTCTTTTTTTCTGCGTAAGGTTCATTGGGGCTCTTGGATCTGTAGACACATTATTTTCATCAAATTTGGAAGAAAATTTGGTTATTACGTCTTCAAATATTTTTTTCTGTTCCCTTCCTTTCTCCCCCCTCCCTAGGACTCAGTTACACATGTGTCAGGCCACTTGATGTTATCCCACAACTCAATTATCCTCTGTTCATTTTTCCCCCAGTAACTTTCCACTGGGTTATATGTTGCATAGTTTCAATTGCCATATCTTTATATTCACTAATCTTTCCATTTACAATGTTTAATCTGCTGTTAATCCCATATAATCTGTTGTTAATCTTATCTAATCTAGTGTATTTTTTATCTTACACATTTTATTTTTTAACTCTTAAAAGCTCAATTTGGGTCTTTTAAAATATATTCTATTTGTTTCTTTTTCTCTTCTTTTTCATTTTGAGATGGAGTCTTGCTCTGTCACCCAGGCTGGAGTGCAGTGGTGCAATCTTGGCTCACTGCAACTTCCCCCTCCTGGGTTCATGCGATTAACATGCCTCAGTCTCCCAAGTAGCTGGGATTACAAGCATGCACTACTATGCCCAGCTAATTTTATATTTTTAGTAGAGGGTGGTTTTCACCATCTTGGCCAGGCTGATCTTGAAATCCTGACCTCAGGTGATTCACCCACCTCAGCCTCCCAAAATGCTGACATTACAGGTGTGAGCCACCATGCCTGGCCTATTTGTTTCTTTTTCATGCTTATGATTTTTGCTACCTTCCCGAACATATACCTATTTTACCAACTATTTTACTCATTCTATCATCAGATCATTTCTAGAGCTGTTTCATTTTTCTTCTTCTTATGGGCCACATTTTCTTCCTTCTTTGCATGTCTGGTAATTTTTTATTGGATGCCAGACATTGTCATTTTAGTTTGTTATGTCCTGGAGGTTTCCTGTTCCTATGAGTGTTTTTTGGCCTTGTTCTAAGATACAGTTGAGTTACTCAGAGACAGTTTGTTCAAGACTTACTTTTAAGCTTTGGAGGCAGATCCAGGTCAGCCTTTAGTCCAGGGCTAATTTGACCCCACAACCGAGGCAATACCCTTCTGAAAACTCTACGGTCTATCATTAGGAGGTCTTTCTACTCTGGCCAGTGGGAAGATAAACTATGTTCATTCCGCGGTGTGATCGTTCTGCCTCTTCCTTTCTGATTGCCCTTTCCTCAGTGTTGGTAGTTTCCTCAAGCTTGTGTGCTGATCAGTCCTTAGCTAAAGATTGGAAGAGAAGCCCCTGCAGACCTCTAAAACTCTCTCTGTGCAGCATTCTCACCTCTGGTGTTGTACACTATGAATTGTAGGTGTCTTGTGTTCTCTGACCTCTGCATTCCAACTCAGAGACATCGTGGGGCTCTCTATTTTCCCTACCGAGAATATAGCCTGGAAATTCTCTCCAGGGCGAGTCAGAGGGTTTGCTTATGTTTGCTTTGAGCTCATTCTTCCGAGCTACCTTCCATCCAGTGTCTGAAAACCGCAATTTCATATGTGTGCGTGTGTGGGGGCGTAACGTGTAAAGTTGGGGGGTAAATCTGATCCGTGTTACTCAGTTTTACCAGGAAATGGAAGTTCTTAGCTTGACTTCCCAGAGGGAACAGACAGGTGGGCCACGCCTCCCCTGGCATTCCTGCTTTTCTCTTTCCTGCTGTCTGGGATGAAGGTGTAATAGTTGGAGTTCTGGGATCTTTCTTAGACCAGGAGGTGTTCTTGTGGAAATTACATGCTGAAGATATGGGAAGATAGATGCGGGGAAGGAGCAGGGTCCTTGATGAGCTGCCACCCCAGCCCTGGATGTCCTACCTCCCAAATGATTTTACTGGAGAAAATAAATCCTTGAGCGTTGAATCCTGTGGTATTCCATGCCTCCTGTTTTGCAGCCAAATCTAATTCTAATGAACGCAGAGCCCCCATGCCAAAATATCCTAATTTTTCTTGGCAATGTCCAGCCAGAAAGTGCCCAGAGGATGACGACCCACCGCAGGGGAGCCATGAAGCTGGTGGATTCCTGTGATGACCCCTTCCCTTGCTCAGCCAGGACTTGGTGCCAGCAGGCGACTCCAGGACCCCTCCTGCCCCTGCCCTGCCTAGCTTTCTTCCTCCCTGTTGCTTCTCACCTCTGGTTCCGTCTTACTCTTTTGATTGGCGGCCCCTCCGCAGTTGGCCAGGGCGGCCAATCTCCCTGGCTGTTGTCTTGGCATCTTTCCTCGAACCCCTGATCTGGCCCACAAGTGGACTTTGTTCCCAGTCCTGCTTCCCTTTCCTGCCCTTGCTCCCCAAATACCATGCCAGCCTTGGTCCAGCCTGCTGGGCTCACACACCTTGCCAGGGTCAGTGATGAGGACAGGGCGGTCTGTAGCCCTGTGGGATGCAGTCCTGGGGGTGGGCAGCGGCATGAGGGGTGCAAGGGTGGAGCCGTGGGGTGGTTTGGTAGTAGAGGCGGTGCAGGGATACCCGGTGGTGGGGTGGGGTGCCGTGCAAGGCTGTGACTTTGGCGTGGATGATGTGACTTCCCTCGCACTCCTGCCTCCCACAGGCTGCTGTTCCCTGGCAAGGGTGGTCAATCTGTGGAGTGCTGCTGCCCGAAACCTTTCCCCTCACCCACTTGCCCGTCCTTCCATCTTGCTAAGAGAACCCTGCTTTGCTCTGATCACCTGGTTTCTTGCAGGTGGCCATGTGGTCACCAAGCCAATCATGGTGGCATTGGTCTTGCCAGCAATGGTTCAGGATGGGTATTGAGGTGGCTGGGGCGGGCCCAAGGAGATGGGAGGAAAACACTCCAGGGACTTTGGGGAAAAGTTTTCTCACCCATCGAAGAGATTCACAGGAAAGACAGCATCCTCCCTAAGGGTGTGTGAACATGCGTGGGCAGTGTCTGGAACCAAGGGCCACCTTGGGACGTAGGGGATGGAAGCTGAGCAACAAGGGCTGGGAGAGCAGACAGTGGAAGGCCTGAGTCACCCAGGTGCTGAGATAACCCGCCTGCACTGCTTCCTCTGAAAGCAGGCCCTCCTCATCGCTGCGGTGCGGTGCGGGGACAAGAGTCACCAGCTGCCTGCGTCATCAGGAGGAGGGGACTCCCGGGACAGGCTGTGGGCACGCTATGCACCCCAGCAGGGCTTGTTTCCCTCCTTGAAGTGGGGGTGGCAGTGGCAAGAGAATATGGGTCCCAGATGGTCCCCACCTCACCCCGGGGCACACAGAGGACTTCAATATTATTTGTAATGTTTCTATATTTTGCACTAAAAAAGAGAAAGAGTTGAAACAATTGGGACAGAATGCTGGTGATTGTCCTTTCTGTGTGGCGGGCGCACAGCTGTGCGTGCTTTGTTCAGCCTACTGTTCCGAAATGAAATAAAACGAAAACACAGAGGCGCCCTCCCCCCGCCCTGCGCCTGGTCTGCAGGCCTGTGGGGCCGCGTGGTGCACGGAGTGTCCCCTGCTCTGGGTTCAGGACGGGTCCCTCTCTTAGCCCAGCGCCCTCCCCATTCCTGTCCTTGCCAGCGCTGCCAGTGCACGCTCCTCCCTGCAGCCCTTGTGCTTGGAGCAGAGGAGCAGATGGCGGCTCCGAGGGCCACCTGGGTGCCCTAGACGCTTCTCCCTTCCCTGCACCATGCAGGGCCTGCGGCCTGCCAGTAACTCTGGGTGAGGCTGTGGAGGCTGCTGTGGACTGAGAGCTCGGGGAGGGGGATCCTGGTCTCCGCAGGGAGGAGGGAACCAAGGGGAAGGGTCAGTCTTCGTTTCTCTCCAGAAAGCAGCTTTGCTTTCGTGTGTTGGGGAAGGGGGATGCTATCAAGAAATCCAGTAACTAGGGGTCCATCTTAATGTTTGGGCTTCAAGGGATGTCCCCAGCAGGGCCCCAAAGAGCAGGCGTCAGGCCCAACACATGCATAGTGGCAGGACACCTCGGCCCACCTCTGCCCAGTGGGTCCCCCTATTCCAACCAGTGTCTGGGTCCCCCTCAGGCCTTGCTGCTTGTCTCTCTGCCACTGTCAGAGCCCAGGGAGTTCTCATCCCGCCTGGGTGCTGGGTCCAGGAGGGGACTCAGCAGAGGGCAACTTCAAGCCAGCTCAGAGCAGAGGGGCTGGGGGCTGGGGTGGGGGATGGGCTCTGCAGGGTGGGGGCAGGTGGCTCGGAGTGTGGGTTCCAGCAGGTTTGAGGAGGGTGAGTGCTTGTCCGAGGGAGAAAAGGAGAGCTGCGTTTGTCCTGCTCTGGGTCTCAGAAAGTCTGAATGACTTGGAAGAACCACCCTGCCTTCCAGCCTCCGATTCAGCCTCTTGTAAAATGGGCCTGCGATTGAGGACTCGCGGTTGCTGAAAGGAGCGAGCGTGGGTCGCCCTGGCGCTTTATGCGGTAAGTGCCGCCGTTCCTGCCTCGGGCAGGTTGGTCACTGGCTCTGAGCACCAGGCATTAGAGAGGCCTTGCTGCTGGCTCTAGGCATTTGCTTGGACTCTGTTTGGGCTTATCCAGGGCCTTATGGCCACTGGGCCTGAGCAGCCCGCCACCCTGAAAGCTGGCCTCTGGTGTCTGTGTATACCATCTTTGTCCTGAACCACCTGCTCCAACCTGTCAGGAATGCCGGCGTTGCGCTGGCCAAGTGCTGAACGCGTGACGGCTATTTCACTATTGTTACAGAAAGGAAAAACCGGCAGTTCTCACCCCCATCCTCCTTGCCAGCGTCTCTGGAAGCACGAATGTGTTAACTGTGTCAGGCAAAGTTGAGATTTCTAAGCTCCACAAGCCCCGGGCCTCCCAGCCTCCACCTCCCTCCCACGCGCCTCTCTTCCCCGCCACAGCTTCCCGGCGGAGAGCGACTCCCAAGGTCTCCAGGCTTTGCAAAGCGATCGTCGTGGGCTGCGTCGCCGGAGGTTTTCTTCACACTGAAATTATCCAGAGGGAAGGCGAGAGCCCCTGCGTGTCCTCTGTGGGCGTGCTTGTCAAACGGACGCTGGCGGAGTGGGCCCGTGTGTGTGGAGAACGCCCACCTTTTTGCTGCCTCGCCTTGCCTCTGCGGCCTGTGGTTATAGCCGAGGCCCCTGCCTGCCTGGCCGGCCACTTGGTCATTCAGGGCGCCTCTGTGGTGTCCTCAGGACGTCACAGTAGCCGAGCCAAGAGTGACGTTGCTGTAGCAATAAGCAGGGAGCCAGCTGAGCTTCCCAGCCTCTTCTTTGTCCGCCCACTGGCCCCAGACGAGAAAGCCTTTGTTCTTCCTGTTCTTTCAGTGAATCTCATATTTTACATTCCCACTCTTGGGTCTCAGGAAACCAGGGAGATGCCCTATTTGCCAGGACTCATCAGGTTGCAAAGAACAAAGGATACAACTCCTGGTGGCGTCAACATAAAGGAAATGCATTGGCTTATGTAAAGCAAGAGTTCAGAAGTTTCAGGTAAGGCTTGATCCAGCAGTTCAAAAGACTGTCACCACAGACCCAGCTGTATTCTGCCTCTCTTCATTTTTGGGATCCAAATGGTGCCCCCAGCATACCCAGACACTCCCCTTTTGGTGGTGAAATGTCTGCCCAGACTGCAAACTCTTACCCTTAGGTCTCCTCACCACACCAATCTGGGGCAGAAAGGATCAATTTCAGTAACACTAAACAGTCCTGAAATTGCCTCTTTTATTGGCTAAAAGTAGGTCACATGCCCCTTCCCAACCAATCCCTGTAACCGGGGGGGGGGGGGAGGTGCTGATTGACTTAAGCCAATCATGGCCACGTTAGAGTGGAGTTAGAGTCAGTTGTGGAGAGCTGAGTCTCAGTTGGCTGGAGAAAGGAGAGGTGACCAACGAATGTCCACTAGAGTCACCTAGCCCAGGCAATACATTGTCACTTACTGAGCGCCTGTGACATGCAGGATCTATCTGCTGCACTTGCTCATGTGCATGGTCCCATTCAATCCTCATGACAGCCCTGAGAGAGGAGCACTCTGGGATTCATCTTCCAGCAAGGATGCTAAGCTCCCATGGGTGCAGCCATGGCCCCACAACTCAAAGGAGCAGAATTAAGGTTGGTGCCCAGGTCTGGTTTTCCATTTACAGGGGCTTTGTGCAAGTCCGGAGCTAAAAGCAGCATGAATTAGATCCTCAGCGTTTCCTGAACTATGCCCCCTGCCCACCCTGGAGCGTACTGGGGACTGCGGGCTTCTAATGCAAGCACCTACGTTGTCCTGCTGAGGCTTTCTCTGACTGTGGTCCCGTACTTTGGCCTACAGGCACTGGGCAGGCTGGAAGTGCCAGAGGTAACAGCCCTGGAGCAAATCCTCAACTAACAAGGGGCGGGAGTGGTGGACAAATACCCTAACTTCCTTGCCCCGCAGCGGGACAGCTCCCAGGTGCATTCTTCCCCACTGCCTGGAGGGCCCTGGCAGGCTAAGCCCCAGTGGCCACAGAGTTAACCTGCTCACTGACACCCCCACCCTGTCTCACTTCCCCATTCCTGCACAAGTGTTCTGGAATCACCTCCCACAGAAGCCACCGGTACCCAAATGCTCGTCTCAGAGTTGACTTTGAGGCTTCAAACTAAGACAGCAAGACGGCCTGACCCTCCTGTGTCCAGGTGCATTGGGCATCGACTTTTAATTTAACCTCTGCATGAGTGTTCCCTCAGGATCTGGGGGCAGGGCCAGGGGAGGAAGAGAAGGCCCAGCCCTCCAGGTCTAGCTGAGACCATAGGGCAGCATACGGTACCTGATCTGGTGTTTGAAGGACACTTCCTTACACTCCCTACCTGATGCCTAAATAATCCCTACAACTTTCCTGCCCCAGTCATTCCACTCCACTTGCATGCCCCTAGAGATGGGGAGCTCGCTACCCTTGTCCCAACCAGCTCCATCTATAGAATCCCCTGACTGCTTGAAACGTATTAGCTACTTAACGAACAATGCATATTGAGTTAATGTCTAAACAAAACAACTATTTTGACATCAAATCTCCAAGTGCCTCCTTTTGGAGATAGCCAGAAACACACAATCCTGCTGGGAATGAAGGGCAGGCTTGCATCTGGGGTGTCTTCCATCATCTAATTTAGCGGGCTAAATCCGGCCACTGTCTGTTTTTGTCCATCCTGCAAACTAAGAATGGTTTCTACATTTTAAAATCGTTGGAAAAAAAGAAGAATATTTTGTGGTATGTAAAGTTATATGAAAGTCAAGACCCAGCGTCCACAATGGAGTGCTCCTGGAGCCCAGCCAAGCCCACTGGTTCCCGTCCCGTCTGTGGCTACGCCGACATCCCGGCGGCAGAGCTGAGTGTTTGCGACAGAGGCGGCTTGGCCCATGGAGCCTAAGATATTTATGATCTGGCCCTGAAAAAGTGTGCTGGCCCCTGATCTGACTCACCCTTGCCAGCAATGGGAACCCCTCCTTTACCTTTGAGGAAACTGAGGCTCAGTGGGGTCAGAAATTCGGGCAAGGACATGAGGGGCTCCTAAGCCCAGGATGGGAAGACGACCGCAGAGGCCGGAGACCCCCGTCAGCCTGTGCTCAGACCCTCTGAGAGCCGGGTCCTCCCTCCCCTGTCCGCGCTGGTCCTGCTGGGCGCCTCCGTGCAGCGCGGGGTGGGTGCAATCAGAGGCTCGTTGATGCGCCGGCTTTCCACATCAGAGAATCAACGTTGCTTTCCCGAGCAGCTGGTAAAGGCTGAAAAGTGGGTCAAGTCCCGGGAGGGGCAGTCTGTTTTTAGCTTTCATTAGGGCTTCATTCATTAATTCCTTCGTTTAATATTTACTGAGCAGCTACTCAGTTCCAGCCCCTGCCATGGGGACTGAGAACACGGGCATGGCGCTGTAGACTTGCAGTGGGGCTCCTGCGCCTGAAGGTGCCCGCAGACTGGCGTGTGTGGGGCAATTATAGAAACAAGCATAATCACACTGGGTGTGATCAGATGGAGAAGTTGCCCCCCAGCACCCACGTTCAGTGGGGCAGACCAGTGGAAGGTGAGAAGACCCCCTGACATCTGAGCGGGCCCATATGCGGGGTGCATCGGGAGGGAAGGCTTGCCAGGCAGAAGGACCTGCGTGTGCAAAGGTGTGGAAGTGTGAGGGTGGCGGGGAGGGCTTGGGCCAGCTGATGCCTGTGTGATGTTGGGGGCTGGGGCCATGCAGGGCGAGGAGGCAGCAGAGTGGGTGGACATGGGGACTCCGGGGGGAGGAAAGCAGGCCCCATGTGCGGTAGGGGAAAGGGCCCAGTGACAGCTTTAGGATAGGGTCCAGGGTCAGGCCTGCCACTTAGGAAGGGCATCTTGGACCTGCAATGCGGAGGGGGTCCTGAGCCAGGCACCAGGGACAGAAGGAACAGAGGGGACAAGGGCGAGAGCGGATTGAGTAGAGTGGGTGAGCGGGGGCTGGGCAGCAGCAGGTGGCAGGCTGGGAGGCTCCTGGGGCCGCTTGGAGTGGTTCGATGGCCTCCGAACCCAAGGACTCCTGCTCTCTGCTCCTGCCTTGGGTAGGGGAAGAGGTGGTGGTGCTGGGGTCCTCCAAAGGTGCCCCCCAGCAGCCACCCACCCTCAGCCTCCCCACCAGGTCCCTCCTCTGCCAGGACCCCTCGTCCCAGTCCTGCCACCTTGGAGAGGCTCCCCTGCTGTGCCTTGTTTTCTGGCCCACAGTATCCATGCCTTCCTAAGACCCCTCCCCGCCGGGGACCCGGCAGGCTCATGGATCCCCATCTGATTCCAGATCAAGGCCGGATGCAGGTCCCATCAGAGGACAGCCTGGCATGGTTGTTGCCATAGCCTTCCCTGCGGCACCAGCTGGTGGAGGAGCGTGGGGTGCTCAGGATGGGCCTTTGGACCTCTGGGGTTCTGGGCATCCACAGGGCGTGTCCTTAGCCTCCCTGGAGCCCTGGGTGGGTCTCTACCTTCCTCCCTGGAGCCCTGGGTGCATCTCTGCCTTCCTCCCTGGAGCCCTGGGTGCGTCTCTACCTTCCTCCCTGGAGCCCTGGGTGCGTCTCTACCTTCTCCGCCGCTCGGTGCAGTCTGTGCTCTGTCTGCAGCCCTCCTGCCCTTGACTGTGATGAATGGTTGAGGTGTATGTTCTCCCTGGAGGCTGGGACCTGGGGTGCAGTTCCTATCCTCAGCCCCGTGGACCACCCCTCCTGTGTGCCCAGAAGCTGGGAAAGGGGTTACCAGATAGCCAGGGCTACATGGACTTGGGTGACAGGCACTTCTGGGTGACCAGCTGGGTGGGAAATGGGCCTCCTGGAGCTAGGCCAAGGAAACGGTCACCTATTGGCTTTGGGGTCTGAACCAGCCCAGGGCAGGGCCCAGGGAGCCAGGGGCATGGAGGGAGCAGGTGTGGGGGGGTAGAGCAGTGCAGGGGCCACTGTTAGTGGCTGAGGAGGGGCTGCTGAGGGGAGTAAGGGCCTGGTGGGGGTGGGCGCCACTGAGCTCTCTGACAAATAGCGCCAGCTCCTGCCATACCTCAAAGCCCCTCCTCACAGTCCTGGGTCCCAGGTGGACTTCAGACCCCTCAGACTGCGCGTGGTGCCCTCAGTGGCTGTGAGCCCCGGTTCCTGACACTGCGATGATAGTCCTGTTGCACAGGGTAGTGGCCCACAGCCACCCGCTGCGACCCTCCTCTAGCCAGCTGCCCTCGCCCAGCCCTTTCCACCAGGCTGTTGCTCTGGACGTGGCCCAGTGCCTTATTGCTGGAAAATCGCCCTTGTTCCAGCTGTTAACATGTGATTGAGCCTGAATCATCACCACTGGCTGCCATGGGGGTAATAAGAGAGTGTGTGTCAGGGTTTCTAAGTGCTGCTGGGCGAGTGCACCTCAAGGCGGGGACACAGAAGCCAGAAGCGGTGGGAAGGCCCGCTCTTGTCTACCTTGCCTCCTGGGATAGCTGGGGTCCTCCTGGAGTGGGAGGGGCAGCGTGGAGCCCCTGCCTTCACTGCCAGTCTCGGTCAAAGCATCTGGTTTGTGGGAGACACTCGCCAGGCCATGAGGTGAGCTGCGATGTCACCTGGAGAGTGAGGCAGGTGCTAACCCCAGGGGGCCTCCCAGGGTGGCTAGGCCCTCTGGGGTGCATGCCTCTGGAAGACCTTGCCTCAGTTTCCCTCTAGTCACAGGCTGGTGGTTGTCTCAAGAAGTGTCTTGGCCAGGCGTGGTGCTCACTCCTGTAATCTCAGCACTTTGGGAGGCCGGGGCAGGAAGATTGCTTGAACTTGGAGCTTTGAGACCAACCTGGGCAACATGACAAAACCCAAAAATACAAAAATTAGCTGGACATGGTGTTGGCACCTGTGGTCCCAGCTACTCGGGAGGCTGAGGTACAAGAATCTCTTGAACCTGGGAGGTGGAGTTTGCAGTAAGCCGAGATCACTCCAGCCTGGCAACAAAGCGAGATTCTATCTAAAAAAAAATAATGTAAAAATCAAATTATCTCAGCAGTGGGTTGCTTGGACTGCCCCCTTCACAGGACAGTGAGTGCCCATGGGACCAGCCTTTCAGGTCAATGGGTCCTTCGGTGGGGTACCTGCTCACTATAAAATGGGACCCACTTGAAGACCCACCCTTGGCGCCAAGTCTACCCATCTAGCTGTTGTAGATCAAAACCTGTGTCAAAAAATGAAACAGAATTACCATTTGGTCCAGCAATTCCACTGCTGGGTATATATACGCAAAAGAAGGGAAAGTAGGCGTGTGCCGACAGATGTTTGCACATCTGTGTTCACAGCAGAGCGTCTGTGGAGGGGTGGGTGGATGAACAAAATGTGGTCCACCCACACAATGGAATATTATTCAGCCTTGAAAAGGAAGGAGATTCCCACACAGGCTTCAGGGTGGATGAACCTTGAGGCCGTCATGCCAGGTGAACTGAGGCAGTAACATAAGAACAAGTCCTGTATGATTCCAATTGGAGGAGGTCCCCAGAGGGGTCAAATGCACTGAGGCAGAAAGTAGAGTGCTTTCCAGGACCTGGAGGTAGAGGGCAGGGGGACACTGCTTTACAGATAGAGGTCCTTCAGCTTGAGGAGCCTGAGAATGTTCTGGAGAGGGATGGTGATGATGCTTGCACGATGTGAACGTATTAATGTCACTGAACTGTACACTTAAAAGTGGTTAAAATGGTCTCTTTTTGTTTTGTTTTGTTTTGAGAGTTTTGCTCTGTCGCCAGGCTGGAGTGCAGTGGTGCAACTCGGCTCACTGCAACTTCTGCCTCTCGGGTTCAAGCAATTCACCTGCCTCAGCCTCCCAAGTAGTTGGGACTACAGGCGCGCACCACCATGCCCAGCTAATTTTGTAGTTTTAGTTAGAGACGGGGTTTTAGCAGGTTGGCCAGGATGGTCTCGATCTCTTGACCTTGGAATCCGCTGGCCTCGGACTCCCAAAGTGCTGGGATTACAGGCGTGAACCACCACACCCCGACCATAAAATGGTATATTTTATGTTATATGTATTTTACCACAATTTTTAAAAATTCTTTATTTTTATTTTTATTTTGTTGAGATGGAGTCTCACTTTGGCACCCAGGCTGGAGTGCAGAGACACAACCGCACCCCCCCAGCTTCAAGCAATTCTCCTGCCTCTACCTCCTGAGTAGCTGGGAATACAGGCACCCGCCACCACGCCCAGCAAATTTTTGTATTTTTAGTAGAGATGGGATTTCACCATGTTGGCCAGGATGGTCTTGAACTACTGACCTCAGGTGATGCCCGTTTTGGCCTCCCAAACTGCTGGAATTATAGGCATGAGCCACTGTGCCTGGCCAATTTTTAAAAATTGTAAGAGAATAAAACAAAATAGAAAACCTTTGCCAACCTCCATATTGAAAGGACTGCTTTGAACTCCAGCCCAGGCCGCCAAGCCCTGTTCAGTGTTAGCCCTGACCTCCCCTCCCCTCCTGGGACCTGATCCAGACCCTTACGCAGTAGCTGGCAGGAGGTAGTCAGCTCTGCCTTGCCTCGGAGCAGTGGTTCTGTTGGTCTTTTCCAGGAATAAGCAGCAGTTATGTGGCTATGCACTGGGATATTGTGGTCTGGGATTTCCATGTAGAACCTGTTCTCTGAGTCAAGACGGCCCAAGAGGTCACCTGTCTGCCCTAGGGTATTGGGCACCACATCCCCCCAAAAATCCACTGCAATTGTGCCGGCAAGTCCTTGTGCGGTTGCTCTGCGTAGAGGCTGGTCAGACATATGGGAAGACGCAGGGTTGAAGAGCCAGCTGGAGTGGACGGGGCTGCAGAAGAAAGACGGGGTGCACAATGTTGGGGGACCCTGGACAGCATCTGTGTATGTAGCTGCTGCTCCTGACAACATCTGGAATCTTCCACAGGCCCATGGAATAACGGCCAGCGGCACACGGATGTGGCTGTGCTGGCTGCTTGATTGGCTGGGTGTAGAAAAGACTCTCGCCTCGCCCAAAAAGAGTTCAGGTCTTTGCTTTCAACTCCTGGGAGGTGACTTCTAGGCCCTTGGAATGTCCTACCTAAGAGCGTCTTCTCCCTGCAAGCTTTGGGCCTGACCAGCAAATCTAACAAGGTGATTTGAGGCAATTTGAGTCACACGGGAGCACGGTGTCAGCTGGACGTCTGGAGGGGCTGTTGACTGGGGTCAGCCGGGTAGATGGTTGACCCCGGAGACTCCAGGGAAGATCCTGAGCTGAATGCCAAGGCTTGGGAGAGCTTCCCCACTCGACAAAACTCCATGTCACAGGAAGCAACGCTGCCCGTGACGCCACGGGGAGAAGACAACGGGAAGCTCCGTGTCTGGAACTTTCCTGAACTCTGCCCCATACACCTCCTCCTTCGGTAGAGTCTAATCTGTGTCTGTTCCCTTTCATCAGCTCACTGTGAGCATAGCAGCTTCTGGTGAGTTCTGTGAGTCCTTCCATCAAATTCTGAAAATGAAGCATGGTCTTGGGAACCTCCAAACCTGCAGGTGATGTCAGAAGTGAGGGTGCCTTGTGGCCTGTCCTCCCCTCACAGTGACTCTGTGGCAGATGCCTGAGCAGAGCTGGATATGTTGGCTAGCACCTCCCTGGGCAGGATTTTGAGAAAGAGCAGTTGATGTCTGTCCCCTTTTATAGGTTCTCCTTGTGTAGTTGAGAGAGAGAGGAGACTTCCTGCCTCAGCTCAGGACTCACTGGGTAGCTGCTTCCTGGCAGATCGGTGCTAGGGTGTCACCCCAGAAAGTTGGAGTGAGGGAAAAGGGGAGCTGGGGAGGGCACGCACAGGAGCGCGCAGGAGAAGCACAGCCTTTGTTCTGTCTCCTGGGATGACTTCAGAGGCTGCTTGAAAACTCTATGCGGAGCATGTGTATGGGTGGTGGGAGGGAGAAGAAATGATCCGAAACTCCTACCTCCCATTGGTCAAAGCACCTGGGGTGATCCCTAGCCTCCAGAGCAACCGGAGTGAGGGATGCTGGTTCCCCGAGCTGTGCGTGGGAGGGAGGCGGCCGGGGTGAGGAGCTGCGGATTTGCAGAGACCTGGCAGGCTGGCCTGGGCAGGGTTTCCAGGGCAAGAACCTCCTGGGAGCACCCGGGGTCCTTCCAGCTGTCAGACTTCTTGAACGAACATCCAACATACCCTTCTCACGAGTAACAGAGGAGCCTTAAAGACGTTGGTCCCTGGGATGGAACCAGAACCAGGAGAGTTTGAGCTAAAACAAAGACCCCCTTATGGAGGGCGGCTTTTAGAAAGCCTCGCTTGTTTGGGAAGCTTGCTGAAATAACACTGTTGGAAAGCTAAGACAAGAGTTCGCTTGTGCAAACCATAGGGACTTTTAATCTGTGTGCCGGCTTGCGCCCGCCAGCTCAGCACGTGCTCGGAACCGGAGGCCAGGCTCCGGAGGGTCCTCTGCTGGGGTGGCATGAACGAGGCCTTGGTGCAGAAGCAGAACCCACCCCCACTCCGTGGCTTCTCTGAAGGATGGTAGCAGGCTCCAGGGCCCTGAGTGGGGCAATGATCAAACATGTGGGTCCTTCCTAGGATCTTTTCACGGGCTGCTCCCTCTTTAATCATGCTCAGTTCTCATGGGCATCTCTGCCCTTCTGAAAGAAGAGGCTGCCTCCTGCCCACCCTGCCCTAGGCAGCGGCAGCCAGGGGCCTGGAATGGGGAGGTAGCTGCCCCTGGTGAGGAGGGTGTCTTCCTTCAAGCAGCTGCGGCTGGCTGCCCAGAGCTTTCTGGGGAAGTAGGATGAGAGCTGTGGCTTTGATGGGGTTTTCTCTGCCCTGGGGCAAGGGTGAGAAAAATGAGGAAGTTCAGGTCACTGCTCGCCCTCATGTAAGGAGACCAGGGAAAGCGTTATAATGTTTTGGCTCAAATCCTCTTTGTGAGAGAGTACTGTGAGTCCAGAAAGGACAGGGTCACCATCTCACTTCAAAGGTGATTGGACACTGGGTGCCACTCCTCAGAGCCTCCCGAGATTCTGCCGCCCGCCCAGGGAGGGTGTTGGGGGTCGGTCGCAGCAGGAGCTGACACTTCCTGGCAAATGTTGCCTTGTTTATCATTGCACCCAGAAAAGTAACGGTGGTAACAGGAGCAGTTCCTGGCAGCCAGGCTCGCTGCTAATCTCACGATCGCCTTCAAGGCTCACCGCAGCCCTCATCCTCACTTCCAAATGCACCGTGCTCTAAAAATTGAAAACGTTTTCCTAAGCTTGGCAGCACAGCCCATGCGATTCGACACCAGGCTATTTGTGGTCTTTATTGATCCCTCGGAGTGAATATGCACAGAGCGCATGGGAGATATCGATGTTTGATTAGGAGGTGCTTCTCGGCCCCTGAGGGGTGTTATGTGACAGATGGTATAAGCGCCACGTGACCTTTCTGAGAGCCACACAACTTGAATTTCTAGAAGACTTCTCACCTTGAGGGTTCCGGATAAGGGACTCGGGACCTATATTCGCCTTATTTTATAGAGGGGTCATTTGAAGCGTTGGAATCAGAAAGGGAAACTGAGCTGGGGGATTTGCTCCCAGCTCCGTGAGGCCTGAAGCCCGGGCACTTTGCAGGCCACCCGTGCAGAACCCAGGCTGGCTCTGAGGTCCAGGCTCAGTCTGCTCAAAGGAAAGTTTTCTCCAGTGTTGTCTGGATTTGCGTGGCCTTCAGAAGAGCACAGGTATGTCCCGTTCATGAGTGCCACCACCGCCACATTTGCCACTATGATCTCGTCTGAACCTCACAGTCATGGGAGTGGGTGGCATCGCCCCCATTTTACAGGGATACCCAGGACCCTGGTGACAGGCTCATGGGTGACCCGACTGGGAGGGGAAGTTGGGGCTCCAGGCTTTGCCCAAGGTTTGCAGGAGTTTCCCTTATACCCCAGGAGGCAGGGGTGACTTATTAAGTGATACTAACTTGGAAGCGGCTGGAGATCTAGAGAAGGGACTGACCTGAGCCCTGTCCCAGGGAACCTCCCAGTCTAGTTCAGGAGGAGTGCTGCCGCAGGCCGGGAGCAGACATCATCTAAGGAAGCATATCTCCAGGGACCCTCCAAGGGCCATGGCCCCAGGGGACCCTAGCTGGATACTGGGGTGCTTGTGGCCTCTCCCCTGTGCCCTGAAGGAAAAGCTGGTCCAGGGAGGCCTTGCCTGGGAGGGTGGAAAGGAAGCAGCTACGGCGGGTGCCCTCTTGGCAGGATCTATCAGCACTCTGGCTTCCAGGCCCCCTTGCAATTTAGGGGAAAGGCTGGGACTGGCTTTCTGCAAGTGCTAATTTTCAGCTCTTGCATTCATGTGGAACCTAAAAATTAATTAGCTCCGACATGAGCTCCAGCCTGAGTGCATTAAAAAGGATCCTTGTTAGGAAAACTTCATCCTTTGGTTGGCAGGAGGCTGGCAGCTGGAAGTCAGGTCTATGGAGAGGTAATGGCACAGGGGCTCAGCGAGGGCAGGCCCTACTCACCCCTAACCCTTCAGCTCGTGCCTGCCTCCCCGAGAAAACTGGTGCTTCCAAAGCCCATTGCCATCCTGCATGTGTCCCTGAGTGTGGACCTAATGCCAGGCTTTGAAGAGTCCTGGGCTATGCAGTAAGAAGCCCTAGAGGATGTCATTTGGACGGGATGTCAGAGAAGGCCCATTTAAGGTGACTTAGTGACATTTAAGGAGAAACCCACAGTAGGAGTTAGCCAGGCAGGGGACAGAGGGAACAGCTTTCCAGGCAGGGGGACAACCCTTGCAAAGAGCCCGAGTTGAAAAAAGAGCTTGGCAGAGAGCCACGGTGTCTGGAGCATAGTGAATGCAGTGGAGTGTGGTGGAGACCTCAAGGTGGCAAGGGACAGTCTAGACTGGGCTTTGGATGCCGGCAGGAGAATTTGATCTTTATTCTAAGAACTACAGGGATCTAGAAGGGTTTGGGCAGGGAGAAGACTGGCCCAGGCACCTTCCAAAAAGACTCCCCCTCCACTCCTCTCTCCAAAGAGGGAGGAATCCCCCCAGCCCCTTCCCTGCCCCCGACAGCATCTAGCTCCACTGCCATCATCACTGTGGGTAATTGCTAGGTGTGCCGGGCAAGTACTTTCTCTTTTGCTGAGCCTGCAGCGGGCAGACGATAATCACAGCTTTCACCATCCTCCCTCCAGCCAGCCTCCACCCCCATCCCCCGTCCCCACATCTTTATTTGGCAGAGCCCCAAGGAGACTGCAAAAAGGCTCAGGACCGAAGGACTGAGAGAGTCCTCTGAGGCTGCTGAAGAGGGGACAGGCATCAGGCCAGTCCTTCCAAACATAACAAATAATGTTGCTGTCGTTTACAAGAAGGATGGTAAGAAGCCAGCATTTGCCAAGCCTTTGCTTCTCTCAGGCGCACTTATGTGAATTTCCTCACTGAAGGTTCTTCTTCTTATGATTTTTTTTGGTGACAGAGTTCTGCTCTTGTTACCGAGCCTGGAGTGCAGTGGCGCGATCTTGGCTCTCTGCAACCTCCGCCTCTTGGGTTCAAGTGATTCTCCTACCTCAGCCTCCTGAGTAACTGGGATTACAGGTGTGTGTCATCATGCCTGGCTAACTTTTTTTGTATATTTAGTGGAGACGGGGTTTCACCATGTTGACCAGGCTGGTCTTGAACTCCTGACTTCAGGTGATCCACCTGCCTGCCTTAGCCTCCCAAAGTGCTGTGATTATAGGCGTGAGCCACCGTGCCTGGCCTAATCTTCTTTTGAAATTTGTAATCTTTTGGGTTCGTTGCTGGTGTATAATTTATGGAGGTACATGAAATGTTTTGATACAGGCATGCAATGCATAATAATCCCATCAGCCTCATTCAATCTTTTACTTCAACCTTATGGGATGGAGACGGTTATGAGCCCATTTTATAGAGCAAGAAATGAAGGTGTGGAGAGGCAGAGACTTGCGTTAGATCCCACAGCAGGGTGGCACATGGCACTACACCAGGGTGTATACCTCAGCACAACCTCCCTTCACTCTCAGTCCGCAAGAGTTTCTTGGTACCCAATAGCACTGGGTTGGGGGTCTGTCCCATTATGTTGGCCACACCCCTAGCACCCACTAGGGGCAGCCCTAAGAAGACTGTGTGACCACAACCCCACAGCCCCAGCTGATTGGTCCAAGGTAGACACACCCCTGGAGGGCAGCCAATCCATGTGGCAGGGTGTGGCGTGCAAAGATGAATGGGACCAATCGGATGTTCTCTCTCAGGCGGGCACCGAAGCAGAGAGAAGGAGCCTGGCCTGGGACGGTGCCTCTGAGAGGGCCAACGCGCAGAAAGAGGCGGAGAGGCAGTGATGTCCAAGGAGGCCCAAGGCACAAAGCAGAAGCCAGACTTCAAGGCAGAGGGAGGAGAGGAGAGGCTGCCCCAGAGGGGGCCCGTCACCGTGGACCCGGAATGACTCCCCTCTTGCTCCCTCCCTGGCTGGGCTGCCCAGGTTGACTGGTCCTGTGTGGGTCTCTTCTCCCCGAAGGTGGGGCCTACAGGATGTGAGCGAAGTCCCAAAACAGCTCCTGAAAGGGACCGGTTCAGCTGGCGGGCACCACGTTGCCCTTCCTCCTCCCCCGCCTCCTGCTGGAATGAGGAGGTGGCAGCTGAAGTCATCCTGGGAGCATGAGACCACCTCAGGGACAGCTGTCATGCCCCGTCGGTAAACAAGGAGACATCCTGCTGCCTCCCCACCAGCCCTGCCTCCTGGCCTGTAGATTTGTGAGGTGGGACAGCCTGTGACGCTCGTCTCTGGACTCCATAACCGGCAGCTGAAGGCAGCTCCTAGCTGAGTGCTGCCTGATGTCTCTATCATAGCTGCCTCAATACACAGCAACTACAGATTCTGCCCCTATGCTCTGAAGAGTAGCACTAGGACCCCTGTAATAGCGCCGTGAGGAAGGGATGTTCTGCCTTGTCTTCAGGTCCCATCAACCGTGTGTCTTATCCTCAGGCTGAAAGGGAGATAAGAATGAATCCTCAAGGGCGCAGATCAAATGCAGAATGTGGGTAGGGCTCCTGGTACAGAGCAAGCTCACTGGAGGTCATTCACAACTGATTCCTAAGAATCCCAATGCATCCATCTCTGACCCACAGACCTCACTGCCCCCTTCCCTGCCCGACCTCCCATCGCCAGCTGTACCATGTCTAAGTGGTGGGGGCATAGGTTTCTGTTTGGAGGTTTCAGGTATATTTAAACGTTGCCTTTACACTGACCAAGAAAAATCAGCCAGCTGAATAAACGATTACTTGCCCTCCAGAGCTGGTAAGAAGGGGCAAGCAGATTACTTATGTGCTGCCGGCAGGGTCCTCTGTGCCGCTGTGGTATGTCTATTGATGCCAGGGCAGTGGGAGTGCCAGGTGACTAGGGCAGCCATGGGCTAGGCTGTGATGCCCCCACCCAGGTGGGGGATATGGGATTGCAGGTCTGGCTGGCTGTATTGCTTTTGGCCAAAGGCCTTCTCAAGACCACTGCGGAGGGTTGGAATTCAAGGCAGTGAAAATTTTTTGTTTTTCAGGGGTGATTTAATGAGAGAAAACTCAGTGCATCTTGGGTTTGTTTAGCTGTGGAGCCAACAAGGACAGCAGCCCTGCTTCCCGACCCCCACATCAGGCACGAATGGACAACACGGGATCGGCAACAGCTAGCTCACCGTGACTCTGAGGCTGTGGCAGCATATAAGTTCTCAGGAAAGGGGGGACCTCAGAGGCTATTTGGAATGATAGAAAATAAAGGCACCTGCATGTTTTTCATGCCAAGTTTGTGCCTGCCTTTTCTACATCACTGTGGGCAGGTGTCCTGGTGGGCCATAGCAGCTGCCTCTTCCAGGAAGCCCTTCCTGATGCACCTTCCGAGACTCCTGTGGCTCACACCTTCCTGCCTCTGCTGCTGAGTCCCGGCTTCTGGGTGTTGGGTGCCTGCATGTCTGGCTCAGCCTCTCCCAGCAGACTATGAGCCCCCCCTGTCCAATTCAGTTCTGTATCCCCAAAACCTGCTTACTTACTGGCTGGAGGAACCAAATTTGACCGCCCATGGCTCCCAGGAAGCCCCCTGGTTCCAGCCTCCGCATTTTTTCTCCAGCTGTAGCCTCCACCTGGGATGCTGTTCCTGAGTCTTGGCCTCCTCAAATCTAACTCATTTTCAAGGACTAGGGAGGTCATCTCCTTAAGGCTGACTCCTTGCTGCTGTCGGGTTATGGCTCCACCGTGGCTCTCTGGCAACCTGTACTTCTCCATGTAGGCCACATACAGTTCAACAATACCTTGTCTAAGCCTTGGCAGAAAGCCAGGAGAGCATGGGGGCTTGTGAGGAGCTGCCCAACACCCACTGATCTTCCTCCTCCCTTCTTCCAGGCTGGCTGGCAGGAGGCCAGGTCCCATCCCTCCTGGTTTCCGATGAAGCATGAGGCCTTCTGCCTTGCCCTGCGGGGTGGAGCTGCAGGCTGCAAAGCTGCTTCCCTGCACAGGTAGCAGGCTCCTTGGTAACGGGCTGTCTGGCATGCACAGGGCAGTCACCCGGCCCCTCTTGCTTTTGTGTAGCCCTGCGTAAAGGAGACCCAGTGCCACCAGCTCTCCTGCTTTTGTGATGTAAGTAGTCAGTTGTCTGAATCTAAGAAAGGGCCCTTTGATTCTTTGCTGGCTGGGTCTCTCAGCTTCACCTCTTGACACATCCTGCTCCCTGTTCTGGGATCCCAGGTCATACTGCTTATGTCTGCTCCTCAGTTTGTGACACTCCACATCTAGGAATCCCAATGACATAATCATGGTGACCCACAGAAACTCCAAGGCTAGGATGGTGGTGGTGGCGATAGTCATATTGACGGCCACGTGGGAAAGCTGAGGATGCGCCAGGTGCTAGAGAGCCTGAAGTGCAGCCCCGGGGGGTTGGTACATCGCCATTTCCATTTCTCTAACATGGCAATGGATGTGCATCGGGGCTTGATAACTTGCCCAGGGCCACGCAGCAGTGAGTGAGTGACTGAGTGATGGAGAAGGGATTTGGGCTCAGGAGGTGTGGCTTTGAACCCACACTTGACCGCTGTGTGTGTCCATCATATGCTGGACCTTTTGGCTGATTCTGAATCCCTCTTTCTTGAAACTGAATGTTGACTCTTGTCAACAGACAGACCCTGTCTCCAAATTCCATCCCACTGGGGATTAGGACTGCAACGTATGAACTTTGAGGGGGACACAAACATTCAGTCTGCCCTTAAGGTCTGCCTTCTTGCTGTATTTTCAATGGTGGGCACACACACACACACATATACACACACATACACACACAAATACACACATACATACACATACAAATACACACATATATACACATACACATATCTACACACATACACAAACACATACACACACACACATATACACACATATACACAAATTCACACATACACACATATACACACACACAAACACACATGCACACACATACACATACACATATACACACATATACAGACATATACGCATATACACATAGGTACACACATATACACATATATGCACATGCATATATACACACATACACATATATACACACATTCATATGCACACATATACACATGCACACACATACACAATACACATGTGCACACATATATACACGAACACATATGTATACATATACACACATACACACTGGGTGGTGGGGTTGGGGGGAGAGAGAGAACGCTTTCTGATCTTTTTCTGAGGGTGCTGATCCTATCATGAAAGCTTCACCCTCATGACTTCATCTGAACCTAATTACTACCCAAGACGCCATCTCCAAATCCTATCCCATTCAGGATCAGGGATTCAGCATATAAATTTGGGGGGACACAGTTGTTCAGGTCATAGCAGCCCCATCGTCAATGCTTTGCGCTGCCTGAGTTTGATTTTTGGCTTGGATTGGCTCCCAGATGTTCCCCAAGAAGGACACGAAGGATAAGCCTGAAAAAAATACACGCCATAGGCATTGTTACTCACCGTATGGACGAGGAGCTAAGACTCAGGCTGGGAATCCTGCTCAGAGTCACACAGCAGGTGTGCAGAAAAAGAGGCAAGAAGCAAAGTCCAAGGCTCACTGCCTCTCATCTCCTGGACGCCGCTGGAGTTCTCCACTGTGGCCCATTCACTGCATGCCCGATTTGGGGAAGCAGCCACAGAGGAGAGGTGGCTTGGCTGGCTGTCAGTATCTGCTGGCCTTGGAAGAGGCGCTAAAAGTCTCCCAGACCTTTCAGCATTGAGGCCCTGTGAAGGCCTAGGGGGAACGTTCACACCTTTCTCTTTCCCCAGCCTGGAAGGAAGAGAAAGGTGACAGTGGCCACCGTCAAGCAGGCCATCCAGTGACACTCGGCCAGAAGAGGCCACGGCTCCTGCACAGAGGTTGGCCCCAGACCTCGCAATCAAGGAAGAGCCCCTGGGCTACTCTCCCCGCCCCATCTCCCATTGTCCCCACTGGCCTGAGGGCTCCTGCAAGTTTGGAGCCTGTCCTCAGTGGCCAAGTCCCTGATGCCTGCCGGTCTCTGGCCCCTTTACTCCTTCTGCACCCCTCCCGCATCTCCTTCGCACAGAGGTCTTCACCTGGAAGCTCCTGTCTCATGCCTCTTAGGACAGGTTCTGTAGGAAGCCCTGAATCGAGGCCCTATGTGCAGGTGCTCGATGAAGGGGGTGCTCCAGAGGACACTGGTGAGGAAGCAGGAATCAGGAGGACAGGGAAGGGAGGCCTGGCCAAGGGCGATGACAGGACACCCCTCGAGGACAGCTCCGGCCTGATTCCCGGGCATGCGGTGCCCCCAGCCCATCCTGACCCAGCGGGGGCTTTCGCGCTCCTGCATCGGTCAGTTGTCGGCTAAGTGCTGCTCCAGGAGGCTGTGGCTGCCCAGCCATCCGGTTCTTGGGGACCTTGGCCAACACAGCTTCAGAAGCCGAAGCAGAACCCCTGGGGAAGGCCACTGAAGCAGAGCTCGCTGAGGCTGGGGAGGGGTACGTGGGATGGAAGGGATCTGCCAGGGCACTGACAGGCTGGGTCTGCTTCAGGGTCCCGCGGTCCCACAGATGTTCTGCAGGGTTTGGCCAGCCACGTGGAGGTGGTGGGGATGCCTGCAGTCACAGCCCTCTAGGGTCTGATAATAACTGCAAGGATGAATAGCAACCCTCCCGCTGGCCGGGCCCTGAGGCACCTGCTGCCACATCTGCAGCCAGAGGTGTAGGGTCAGGTGGCCTCCTGCACCCTCTGCTCCCACTTGGCAGCACCAGAATGGTCCCTGGGCCTGGGGCGCTTCCTTCCCCAAGATAAAGGGTCCCTCGCAGCCTGTGCGGGGCTTGCTGCTGTGTGTGGGAAGACTTTTTCCTGGTTCAGGCTGTGTCTTTTTGCCCTACTTAAATCTGTGTGTTACACAGCATATGGACACCCGCCCACTGTGGGGAGCAAGAAGGGCCCTCCTACTGCCACACAGGAGAGATGACTGCTAGCCAGTGGCCCTGCCCCAGCTGCCATGCGGGATGCACTGGCCGTGGGGACCAGTGGCCACCACTGGAGCCAGTCCTGCCTTCTCCCTTCTCCATGCGAATAAAGCCTCGTTCCAGCCAGCGCCTGACTGCGTTTTTCTTCGTGACTCAGAGGCCAAAATGCAGAGTGCCCGGACTTCTACTCCCAGTAGCCAGCAACAGAGCCCCCTGCTCGACGAAAGGGTCTTATCAGAGACTAGGACTTGGACAGACACCAGGACACCCCATCCCCAGCCCCCACAGCACGCTCTTCCCCAGGGCCAGCATCTCCCACCCCGATCGACAGTCCCCTTCCTGCACATCACTGAGGGTGGTGTGAACTGACAGGCAGGTTTGACAGCGCACTCTCCCCAGACCTTCAGCTGTATCCTGGGAGCAGCCTCTGCCCTTGATCCTTAAAAGAGCTGGCCTTGGTGCTCTGGCCGCACCCAATGCTCTTGCAATGCAGCCAACATCTGATTGGCCCAGAGCCTTGTGAGCACCTGGAGCAGGTCCCCAGAGCAGACACTTGTGACATATGTAGACCCTCAGGCCCCACCCTCTGAGACCCAAATTCCGCAGGCGCCCCCCGTGACTCCAGTGCAGGGGTCTAGGGGCCTCATTTTGAGAAACCCTGAACAGGGGCAAAATGGGAAAGTCATTGAAGACAAAGAAAATGGAGGTTGCCACCAGGAGGCCTGATCACAGGTGAGGAATTGCAGCCTGGAAGACCACGACCTTCCAGAAGCAGCTTTCAGAGGAATGAGGAATCTGGAATTCTCCCCCAGGCCCTACTGAGACCACCCTATGAACTTGGATACCTCTCAAAGTCTGCACCCTATAACAGGAGATCATACTTCCTTTTCTGTGATCATGGGGTATTTATAATCATTGACCATGTGTAAGGCCACAGAGTGGCCTCAGTAAATATCAACATGCAGATGCTATCCAGGCCTCGCTGTCCACCCACGACACAACAGCGAGAGAAATAACAAAACCAAAGACAAAGAAAAAACTCTTAACACTCTACCACGCACATCTTGAGTCGAAGAAGATGTGAGCATTTCAGCAGCAAAATACTTAAAAAATAATGATCTTGAGAATAATACTTACAGGGTATAGACAAAGCAGTAACCACAGGCAAATTCATAACAAATATTTTCAACTGCTGGGTGCAGTGGCTCACGTGTGTAAAGACATGTGCTATGGGAGGCCAAGGTGGGAGGACCACTTGAGGCCAAGAGTTCACAATCAGCCTTGGAAACATAGTGAGACATTGTCTGTACAAAAAAACTTAAAAATTATCTGGGCATGGTGGTGTGCACCAGTAGTCCCAGCTACTAGGGAGGCTAAGGCAGGAGAATTGCTTTGAGCCCAGGAGTTAGAAGCTGCTATGAGTCATAGTTGCACTACTGCACTCTAGCCTAGGTGACAGAGAAAGATCTTGAGTAAGAAAAAAAATAGCGGGGCGCTGGGCAGGTGGATTGCCTGAGCTCGGGAGTTCAAGACCAGCCTGGGCAACACGGTGAAACCCTGTCTCTACTAAAACACAAGAAAGTAGCTGGGCGTGCTGGAGGGCACCTGTAATCCCAGCTACTCGGGAGGCTGAGGCAGGAGAACTGCTTGAACCCTGGAGGCAGAGGTTGCAGTGAGCGGAGATCACGCCACTGCATTCCAGCCTGGGCGACAGAGCGAAACACTGTCTCAAAAAAAGAAGACATAAAGGAAATAAATGAACTACATACAAAACCCAAAAGATAGCAGAAGACACAAAAATAGAAATTCAGTTGGAAAACAGGGGGAAAGCTGATTTGCTAAACACATTTGAGAGTTAACTCTTCCAAAAACTGGATACGCATGCATTACCTATGTGGACCACTTCAAGAGCTCTGTTTCACAGATGGGTCCACAGAGGGTCACACAAGGGCGGCTGGGCTGCTGACAGAGGTTTCGGGAGCCGCGCTGGGAAGGCAGCTCTTTCCGTCTCTCTCCACACAGCTCAACACCTCCCTCCCGACCTGTTTTAGTTTCCTGGGACTGCCAGAAAACAATGACCACAAACTGGGAGGCCTCACAGAACATGTGTTTAGTCCACGGCTATTCTGGAGGCTGGAAGTCCAGAGCCACGGTGCCAGCCGGGCCACGCCCCTCGGAGGCTGCCAGCAACACTCCCCACCTCCGTGTAGCTTCCCGGAGCTCCTGGCCCTCTCGGCGCCTGACCGCAATGCTCCAGTCCTTCTCTGCATTGTCACCTGGGCTGCTTCCATGTGTGTCTCTCTGTGTCCGTCCTTTTCTTATAGAAACGCCCGTCATCAGAATGAAGGCCTGTTCGAGCCCAGCGGGACCTCAACTAACCAGACCTGTGAGGACCTACTTCCAAATGACAGCACAGTCGCAGCTTCTAGAGGACGTGAGTTTTGCAGGGGCACAATTCAGGTCAATACACAGCCTGATCAGCGTTTGGAACCGAAAACTGCCCCTTCCTTTCACAGTGCAAACTGACTCTTGGGCAGGACCAACCTGCGGATGCTGATGCGTCTCCTGGTGCCCTCCCGCCCCCTCCCTCATGGCTCATCTCCTTATGGGGTCATGTGACACCCACCCCAGTGCGTGGGGCGGGGGAACCACCCCAGGCAGGTGCCTCCCCAGCTGCATGTGTGTGCTTTCCCGATCTCGGGGGGAGGCAGCCCCCAGCTCCTCGCCAGCTTCCAGGTGAGTCGACACGCTGAGGCTCCGCCATGCCAGTGTTAACTCAGCAAGGTGGATTTTTAAACCAAATTGGCCCAAAGTGTTGAAGACCTAAAAACAAACTGTAATGATGCGTCTAGAATCTAGTGAGGAGCACACAGGTCCATTCTATTTTTGGCAATGCAACACCCTGTGTTTATGCTTTTGGGGCACTTTCTGAGTGCCTATTTGGGGCTAGGATCTTTTCTTGCCACATGTAATTGAACTCCCTAATAATCCTGTACAGGCGATGTCCTTATCCTCATTTCATAGACGAGGAAGCAGGGCCCAGACACAGTAATTGGCTCACTCAGCCTTTGTAGCTCTGAAGTAGCAGAGTTCAGCTTCGAACCCAGGACCCTGTGACTTCAATGCCTGTATTCTTGCCCTCATCCTATAGGCAGGGCAGGCTGCAGAGGGTTTATTTATCAGACAGCGAGAGCAGAAGATGCATAGACTTTAGATTAGCAAGCTAAGCAGGGCGAGCCGTGTTCTTGATGAAACTTGGGCTGATTTCACCTGGGGACAGCGCTCTGATCCTGCCCACCTGCCAGCAGCTGCTCCTCATTAGCTGGTCCTCACAGCTGGATGCGGCTGAGTCAAAGTGTGGTTGCAAGAGCTACCTGGGCAGGCCAACTCTAGCCCAGGGCTGGCGTCTCAGCAGCCAGGCGGCTCATCTGAGGCTGGCACAGGCTTTCTGGAAGTGAGTGCTCAGGAGTGCAGATTACGGCGCCGGAGTCAAACAGGTGAGCCGGCCGTGGGCTGCAAGCCCCTCAGGAGCCTGCCGTGAACTAGTGATGGAAATTCTTTCCATCCTGCTGCTGGTGCTCAGTGCTCCAGCCTGCAGAGAGGACACTGGGGCCTCCATATATCAGGGACAGGGCAGCCGGCAGCAAAGCAACGGTCCCCTCTGAGGGCAGCTTGGGGACAAGCACTCTTCACAAGGGACCCCAGGCTTCCCTAGCAAGTGAACTGGGCTGCTCGGTGTTGCCCTGGGCGGTTCCAAGGTCCATCTGTACCAGCAGGTTTGAAGGCTGAGGAGCAGTGCTTGGGGGCAGTGAGATTTAGACTGAGAAAACTCTGACTTGATCTTTTTTCTGTGAATTGGAAAATAAACTCCCATTTTTCCATGTTTAATGTTGGCTGAAACCCAACATGCTGCAGGAATATGGCTTATTACCTGGGCCTCTCCCCGCTGCTGACTGAGGGCGGCAAGGGACAGACACGCCTTCAGAACCCCGTGTGTTCGGTTCACATCTTGGTACTCCAGAAAACGCTTCTCACCTGGCCTCCATCTGTGATCTCTCTTGACTCCTGTTTTGAAGCTTTGGGGCCAAGCTGATATTAAGGTCCAGGGTCGGGTCGACAGATGGCCCTGAGAAGAAGCAGAAAAGAAGCCGGTGGCCACGGCTGCTCGGTGCTCATTGTCTTGGAAACAGAGACGTCCTCTCTGGGTCTCGGCAGGGGCAGGAGAGCACCTGGGTACCTGGGGCTGGCTGTTCATGGCCTGGTCCCAAACCATCTTGCGGCTATCAAATGAGACTAGCGGATCTGTTTGGGGTCACTGGGGGAGAGGCGCCACTCTTCCTGAAGTGTGGACTGTTTGCAAATGTGCCAGCAGCCACGGGGGTGGGCCAGACGTCACCTCCCCTCACACAGACAGAGGTTCTGGAAATTCACACTGCAATTAATGGCTCTTCTGTAGAGCAGCAGACTCTGGGGCTACTGTCCTGCCCTGATCACACAAACACCCCGGCCCTACGTGGAGGTATCTGCATGAACCTTCCACAGAAACCACCCTCTGTCCCCTTTGGTGGGGTGTTGGCCGGGAAGCTCAAGCGGGTTATTTTGGGGGGAGTCAGGAGACATGGGAGAGTCGTGTGCTTTGAGGAGTGGGAGCGGCTCTGTAGGTGTCTGAGTGACAGGGGCTATACTTTGCAGATCACCATGATGAAAGGCCACAATTGGCCTCTTGGCTTCTGGAGGTGCAGACAACTCAGACAGAGCTGGGTAGATTCTCCAGGGAAATCATCCCCCTGTCATCTATGCCCCTGCCACTGTGTGCCCAGAGAAACCACACACACACACACACACACACACACACACACACACTCTGCATCCCCTAAGCTAGGGTTTTGTCCTGGTCATGAGCCCTGGAACCAAAATGAGGCGAGCCCATCATTCCACAGTGAGGAAACTGAGGACCAGAGAGGGAAGATGACTTGTCCAATGCTGGGGCCAGAAGGGGCACAGTGCCTTCCCCCAACCCGGGGCGCCGGCTCTAGGCTCAGGGAGTGGTGGCTGCGGGGATGACCTTCCTTCTTCTGCGTCGAGGGCTGTGGGTGGGGGCTGGAGGCTGCTGGCCCCCGCTCCTGGTGTTTCCTTGATGGTCTTCTAGGACTCTTTTGAGCCTGAAGGGGTGCAGGGATCCACAAAGTGCACCAAGCTCCCCATCCCCTGACCAAACCTATGTGCGCCACCGTTCAGGAATGAATTGCATGGGGATTAATGAATACAAGTAAAACGAACAACAGCCAGCTTCTCAAGCTTTTGCTGTGTGCTGGGTGCTGCGGTGACCCGGGGTGGCCCTCAGCTCCCCTCCTCCTAGATTCTCCAGGGAAATCATCCCCTTGTCATCTCTGCCCCTGCCACTGTGTGCCCAGAGAAGCCCCTCAACACACACGCACACGCACGCACGCACACGCACACACGCACACACGCATGCACACACACACTGCATCCCCAAGCTGGGGCATCCCTCACTCCCTCACTTCCAGGCGGGAAGCTGCCCCACTGGCTCTGCAGATCCTAGAGCATGCTGGTTGGTGGGACGCATCCTCTGTCTGCGTCCCTAGCATGGCCACTGAGCGCTCAGAATACTGCTAGTGTGACTGAGGAACTCACGTTGCCTTCTCATTTAATTTTAATACATTTAAATTAAGAGAGCCACCTGGGGCTAGTGGCTCTCGAATTGGACAGCGCAGTTCTAGGTTAGCCAGAAGCCAATTTCCTCTCCCAGCCTCCGAGTGCCAGCCCTGTCCTGGCACGGTCCCCTGCCCTGTGGACACTGGTGTCCTTCCCTCCCATCTTCTCACTTCAGCCTTTGCCAGAGGAGGCTGATAAAAGTAATCTGCTCAGAGGCTGCCCAGGGACCTGGCCCGGTCCTCACAAGGTCTGTGGGCCCCGCTGCACCTCCAACCCCACTCCCTGCTCCTTCCCCTGACCTGCTCCACTGTTGGGTGGTCCTCTGCTCCCGAGTGCACTCCTGCCCCTGCCTCAGGGCCTTTGCACTGGCTGTGCCCTCTGCTCCATGCCCTTTCATTAGACACCACATGGCTCACTGTTTCTCTTCCTTCTGACTCTGCTCAAATTCCACTTTCTCAGAGAGGCCTTTTCTGACAACGCGAAAGAGGATGTGCATTAGTGATGCGGATGCCTCTGTGTCCCCCTTTTGGCAGATGTATTTTCTTTAAAACATTTGCCACCACCTGGCATCATATTGCTTTTCAATTCATTGTTTATTTTCTGCCTCCCCTGACTTGAATGTAAATCCCGTGAGGACAGAGACCTTTTTTCTTTTGTTTTGTTCAGTGATGCTTCCAAAGCTCCTGGGAGACCCCTTGGCACACAGTAGGTGCTCAATCAATGCTGATGGATTGGGGGAAAAATTATCCCAATCAATCATCACCATAACCCAAGTGGAAGGTATCCTTATCGCCAGGCTACAGGTGGGAAATCTGAGGCTGTGCGTGTGCCTTAAATGAGGCGCGTTCAACTTGGAAACTCACAGGCATGATCACCACCACGTCTCAGCCATGAGACCGCCTCAAAGCCTCCGTTTCCTCCTCCACAGGATGCGGATGAGCGCCACCTGCCCATGGCGGTGTTGTGAGAATTCAGTGCCAGCTGTTGGGCAGTCAGTGAACGGGACCCCGACTCCGACTTCTGAGAGCACCTATCTCTGGGTGTCTCTGTAACGTGGCAGGGTCTCGGCCCAGAGGGGACCAACCCTAGCCCTGGGTTAGGGGGAAGGTTTTCCCAACAGTGCAGGAAAGGATGTCCTGGTAAACCCCACTGTGGGCACATGAGAGCAGGAAGGCATGGGGCCTGGCCAGGGGCAATCCCTCCCTCCCTCACCCTCTCCTTTACTCCCTCCCTCCCTCCTTCACTCCC
>NW_016107367.1:2754084-2772353 GCF_001604975.1 Cebus imitator | reverse complement strand
CCTCCCTCCCTCCCTCCCTCTTTCCCTCACTCCCTCCGTCACTCCCTCCCTCTCTCCCTCCCTCCCTCTGTCACTCACTCACTCTGTACCAGGTCTGTGCCTACTTCTAGTGTCTCAGCCATTCCTCATTTGTGAGATTTGTCCAGAGGCAGGAGCCATGAATACTCAGGGCACAGTGGTGGCTGACTTAGAGTGAAAGACACCCAAGCTCCTTGTGCTGAGGGGATGGTGTTGTGTGCCTTCTTGGAAAAGGAGAGCCAGGCCCCAAGCCCATGTTGGCGGCTGTATCTTGTGCCTTCCCACCCCATGGGCTGGGTAGATGCGGCCTTGGCATCCATGCTTCTCCGTGCCCTGGAGTTGTAGGTACCAACAGCCTTCCGCTGTCCCAGCAGAAGGCCGGGCCTGCTCTTGCCTCTCCAGGGTTCATCTGAGAGTGGGGGCTCTCCTGCTGGGGAACGGGGTGTTTGTACCAGTAGCCTCAGCCTGCTTCCCCTGTGGGGAATTCCTTGGTTGCCCAAGACTCCTCAGCTCAGGGAGGCCTGTGAGTCAAGGAGAGGCCCAGGCCTGCAGGGCACATGGCCTGCTGTGTTCAGGGGCATGGTGCTGGCTGTCAGGGCTTGCTGAGGTCCCCAGGCTGGCCCCACTCACCCGCTCAGCCCTCCTCCCAGCGGAGCCTGACTGGAGCCAGGGTGTCCCTGCTTCCCCTGTTCCCCTGGGCCTGACCCCAGTCCTGGGCACACAGCCCTCGCCGCCTGCTGGGTCTCAGCCTTGCTCACTGTCTTCTGGTCTCGTCTGACTTGTTCCCTGCAGGCTTAGACCCGAGGTATTTACTCTTATGAACGATGCAGCCACTGATATCCTTGAATGGGATCTATGGTGCACACACGTACATGCTCTTGTTAAACATACCTAAAACAAGGGCTGTTGGGCCACAGAGTAAGAATATACTCAGCTGTAGTGGATGCTGCCTGTTTTCCAGGGTGGTTGCGCCAATCTATATTCCCCCCACGTGTGTGTGAGCACCTTCAGTGTTCATTCCAGCTCTGGGCTGGAGCAGAGCTCAGCATAAGGGGTTGTGGTTTGCTAGGAAGGAAGTCAGGGAGGGCTTCCCAGAGGGCACATTGAAAGGGCCTTGAGGGATGCATAAGAGTTTGACAGACAAGGTGGAAATGACCTTCCAGGGAGGGTGAAGCATGTGAGGCTGGGACAGGAGAAGGGCCCAGGAATTTTGGGAGTTGGCCTTTTTACTAGGAGCAGTGGGGATCCATGAAGACGTTTAAGCAGGGGTGTGACGTAGTGGGAGTTGGCTCCAGGGCGAAGGATGCACTGGCCAGCCTGGTGGCGGGAGAGTGGTGAGGATCTGCTGCAGGCTGTGAGTCAGGCCCAACATGCAGGGTTTGCCCAAGATGCCTCCTTCTGCCATCCTGCAGACCCCACCTGAGTAGCTCCACGGGGGCTTCCCAGGGCTTGGCCAAGCTTCTAGAACACTCTGGAGGCTTCAAGGTCAGAGGTTCCATCTCCCAACCCCAATGACGCCCTCGTTTCTCAGTGGTACCCACCCGAGCCAGAGCAATAATCATCAAGGCTGAGCCCTGAGGATTCTTTGGCAGAGGGGGAGAGGAGGTGGTGTGGGAAAGGGAGGAGGAGGGAGAACGCATTGGGGGCGTGTCTCGGAAGGCAGGGCATGGCTTCTACCTGCATGTCCCCAGGCCCAGGTAGAGGCTGACACAGAGGAGCTCCTCAACCAACTTGTGAATGTCAAGGTGAACACACCCAGTGAAGGGCACTGTCAGGGTGCGGGCCGACACCCAGGGAGGAAAGAACGTGCAAGCTGCCCCCTGCCTTGCAGAGTCCCCCTCCCCTGCCCAGCCATCTCCTCCTCTGGTTGGTCACCCTCTTTCTAGCTGTTTCTGCCTCGAGGGAGCCTTCTAGGCCCCTGCTCTGGCCTCCTTGTGCCCCACACCTCCTCCCCAGCTGGCTTTGCAGGTCATGAATTAATGAATGGGACAATGACTTGCTTGCTTCTGTCTCACCCACCAGACCTGGGTCTGTCTGTTCACTTCTGTGTCCTAGTGTGTGGAGGGATGCCTGCCCCACATAGGGCCTTGACACACTCTGGCTGCATAAAGGAATGCGTGGCCAACGAAGATGTAAATCCAAACAGACCATGGCTTGTGCCTGCAGTATGCTTGAAATCGCCAGGTGGCACCCCAGGGTGGGAGATGGAGCCCTGCGTCTGCCCCGGGCTCCTGGCCACCAAGCTGACGCTCTGAGTTAAGTGGATCCACAGGCCTCCCCGATGCCTCCTCTGAGGGTCCTGGCCGCTTCCTGAGGATGGGGATTTGGGAAATACAAATCCCTCATGGGGGATGCTCAGTCAGTCCTGATGCATGAATTCTTCCAGTGTGAGCCCCAGAGAGTGTGCTGTTCCTGCAAAACGGTGTCTTCAGAATATGAATCGCGATTATGAAAGAAAACGAGCCACGGATCCTGCTGAGGAAGCTTCTGGAGTCAGGATGTGGTGGGAGACCTCAGTCCCTCCCAGCCCCGGCAGGCCAGGCGTTAAGAGCACAGGCTCTGCTGCTGGGTGATCTGGGTTGGAGGGTCCGCCCTGCCACTGCCTCCTGGCAATCTGGGCTATCTCAAGCCTCTGCTTCTAGTCGGGTTCGTGGGGACTGGAATCTCTGTCCTGCTCTGGAAGCCCAGGTGGAGAGGACGCAGTCCTGTGCCTGGCATCCAGGAAGTGCTCAGCATTCCCTGGGACTCTGGGCAGCTGGCTTCCTCTGCCAGTCAGTTTCCTCATCTGTAGATGGTGATAATGAGGGTTCCTCCCATGGGTTGCTGGGAGGGTTTAATAAAGTAATTAATAACAGAAACAGTAAGGGAAGTTGCTAACACTTGTTAAGAACTTAAGCACCAGGTGCCATTCAAACTGCTTCTTTATCCCCATTTTACAGATAAGAAAACTGAGGCATGATGCTTTAGTGATCTGCACAGGGTCCCATGCCAGGGATGTGTGGCTGCTGACCTTGGCTTGTGGCCAGTTTGGCTCTGAGGCTAGGCTCCAGGTGGCCACGCCCCATGGCCACGCCCCATGGCTCAGTGAGGCAGTGAGGCTCAGTAGGTGGGCTGGGATCCCGCCTCCCTCCTGGCCCGTACACTCAGGCGGGTTTTACCCCCTCCAGGTCACTGCGACTTGCTGGGCCCCAGCTCTCCTCCCCCTGCATCCTCTGCCTGCAGTCCCCGCTGCATCTCAGCTGCCTCACAGCACTGCCTCTATTTGGATGTAGTGTGGATCTGGCTGGGGCTCTTCCTGCTGGGCATGGGCACCGCCCCCCGACCACCCTGCTCTCTCCCCAGCCTGCCTCCAAGGCCCTCAGTGCTGCAGACACCCCTGACCACTGGCAGTGGTTCTGTCTCCAGCCATTGCTCCTGGACACCCTCCTTGTGCCTGGCTATGTCCAGCCCTCCCCGGGGGGAAACAGGGGCATTGCAGTGCCATCCAGTTAGATGAGGTCACACTGGAATAAGGTGGCCCTAATCCAAGAACTAGTGTTCATATAAGAGGAAAGAGGTTGGGAGCTGGGGCTCACATCTGGAATCCCAGCACTCTGGGAGGCCAAGGAGGGAGGATCACCTGAGGTCAGGAGTTCGAGATCAGCCTGGCCAACGTGGTGAAACCCTGTTTCTACTAAAAATACAAAAATTATCCAGGCATTGTGGTGGGCACCTGTAATCCCAGCTACTCGGGAGGCTGAGGCAAGAGAATCGCTTGAACCCGGGAGGTGGAGGTTGCAGTGAGCTGAGATTGCATCATTGCACTCCAGCCTGGGCGACAGAGCAAGAGTCCATCTCAAAAAAAAAAAAAAAAGGAAGAAGAAGAGAGGCCACAGAGGCACACACTGGGGAGAAGCCATATAAAGACAGACACAGAAATGGGGGTGATCTGTTCATAGCCAAAGGTTGCAGCAGGCACCAGACTTCAGAGAGTACAGTTTCCAGACTTGGTTGCCAGAAAGCATCTCCCCCAGTGCCTCCAGAGGGAGTGTGACCCTGACAACACCTCAATCCCAGACTTCTCGCCTCCGGAACCCCAAGAGAACAGATTTCTGTTGCTTGTGCCCCTCGGTCTGTGGCACTTTGTTAAGGCAGCTGCGGGAAACTAGTACCTACCCCAGGGCCCCTCTGATCCTTAGCCCCAGGAGAGACCAGGGGCAGAGACAGGGACCCTGAGATTGAGAACAGTGTGCAAAATCGATATGAAACTCCATTTTAGGAAAACAAAGTGAGTAGCATTTCCAGTGCGCCTGAGTTTATAGACTGAGGTTCCAGGCTGTTGCGTGGGAGCCTTGTGATTTGGGCTGGAGCAAAGGTGTGCCCGCTTGGGCCCTGCTGGCCGCGTCTCCGGTTCCTGAGTTGGCGTCATCTGTGACCGCTGGGGCTGTGCTGGAGGCGAGTATGTGAGTAACCGCTACGTCTGCTACCCCAAATTAATATTTGATGGTGTTGAATCACTTTCTTCTGAGACAGAGAAAGAGGCCATCACACATGGGTAATAAGATGCGCTGGGCTGCTCAGCGCAGCTGGGGCCTGAGGAGGTTGACGGGGCTGTGAATAATTCATCCACCTGTAATGATTTTCTAGCTCTTGCATCCCTCTTGGCCAGAGAGAGCCTGACTCACCCTCCCGGCCCTGGCAATCAGCCCAGTGCCTGGTCACTCTTGGCCACACCAACCTGAGCGTGAGAGGCACACATTCCCCCTTGCTGGGTGGTCTGGGACCTGGCCTTGGTTTCCCCAGCTGCACCAGCAAGAGAGCTGTGTGCATGGCTCCTACACAGGAGGTGCAGAGAGCCAGGTGCCATGGCGCTGGCCTGGCCTTGGCACCACCCACGTGCTGTGCCACCTGGAACACCTCTCTGGACCTTGGTCTTGCCGCTCTGTACAGGGGGACAGGAGCCTCGCTGCCCTGCCTGTCTCATGGGGTGTTAGTTATGCTGTTTTGGTCGAACGTTCCTGGTACGACGTATGGCGTCAGCTGTATTCATTGAGTCTGTTTTTGTTTTTTTGAGATGGTCACTCTCTGTCACTCAGGCTGGAGTGCAGTGGCATAATCTTGGCTCACTGCAACCTCTGCCTCCCGGGTTCAAGCGATTCTCCTGCCTCAGCCTCCCAAGTAGCTGGGATGACAGGCTCACACCACCACGCTCAGCCTCGAGCTATTCTTCACCACTTCCTCCTCCTGTTTTCCTGTATTTTTGTATTTTGTATTTTTGGTAGAGATGGGGTTTCACCATATTGGCCAGGTCGGTCTCAAACTCCTAACCTCAAGGAATCCACCCACCTCTGCCTCCCAAAGTGCTGGGATTATAGGTGTGAGCCCCCGCGCCCGACCTCAGTTAGTCTGCTTGACCTCGGTGGGCCGGTTGGTGCTGCCTCACTGAGTGGGTGGTATCCCAGTGGTGGAGACAGGAAGGGGCAGGCACTGACCTGGAGGCAGATGTCTACGCTGTGAGTAAGTGAGAGCACCCAGGAAGCGCACAGGAGGCCTGAGGTGGAGCGGCAGAGCGGAGGCAGTGAGCTTGAGTCTGAGAAGACTGCCTGGCGGAGGCGGCGGTGAAACTAACGACCGTGGGAAGAAAACACGCACATGGTGTTCACAGTGACAACAGCAGCAGCAGCAGGCACTGCCTGGGGCGCAGCCTCTTCCACTTTCCCCTGTCATACTAAATGTAACCTTCACATTTTGAAACATGGCTTTTATGCATATTTGGATGAAACCCCTTCACGGACTTCCTACTGACTTCAAATAACATCTGCTCTGGCCTGCAAGGCCCCCATCATCTGTCCCTGTCTTTTCTCAGACCCATTCTGTTTCTTGGGGTTTTTTTTTTTTTGGTGTTTTTTGAGATGGAGTCTTGCTGTTGTCACCCAGGCTGGACTGCAATGGTACCATCTCAGCTCACTGCACCCTCCGCCACCTGGGATAAGTGATTTTCCTGCCTCACCTCCCGAGTAGCTGAGATTACAGGTACCTGCCACCGTGCCCAGCTAATTTTTGTATTTTTAGTAGAGACGGGTTTCATCATGTTGGCCAGAATGGTCTCGAACTCCTGACCTCATGATCCACCCACCTCGGCCTCCCAAAGTGCTGGGATTACAGGTGTGAGCCACCACGCCCGGCCTCAGACCTATTCTTTACCACTTCCTCCTCCTGTTTCCTGTAGCTCCTGGTCTTCTTTCTGTTATACAAAAATGCCTGATCAATGCCCATGTCGGGGCCTTTGCAATCCCTCTTTCTGCCCCAGGAATGACCCCTCTGCCCTGCCCTTCCTTGAGCTTCTTCAGTCTTAGCGCAAACATCGTCTCCACACAGAGGACTTTCCTGAACACCCCCAGAGCTGCTGCCCACTTCCAGCCCTGGCCACTGCATGGAATTGCCCTTTGAATGTCACTCCACCACCCTTCACATTATAGGACATTTTCTAGTGCAGTCACATCTTTGCCTGTGACACTTTGCCTAGTGTCTGCCTGTCCCCCTAGGTTTTAAACTTGCCAGGGGAGAGGCCATGCCCCTTTGATGCCTGTATCTTGGGGTGTGGTGGCCGGCACATGGTGACCTCTTAAGGAGGATTTACTGCAGTTGGAATCATTCTAAGCTATGCCCTAATTTCCGGGTGCTCAGCTCCGTGTAGCAGCCAGACTCCAGTCAGGAGACAGAATCCGCACAGTAATCTGATCAAGGAAAGTTGATAGATTATTGATTATAACAGGGATCTGCAGTCATGAGGAACTGGGAAGGAAGGAGTGACAGGAACTTGAAAGAACATAGCGGTTGCAGGTGTAAGGAGCAGGTGCTACCCCAGCTCTGAGACAGAGCAGTCAAAGAAGACCCTTCCCCACGGGGGCGGGGCGGGGGCACAGCTGTGGCTCAGTGCACGTGGCTGTACGCTGCACCAGCAGAGCTTGCTGGAAATCATCCTTTAGGGTGCTGGGGAGGCTGTTCATGGGGAGATATCTGCTACAAACCCACCCTAGAGACAGCAGAGGGACGCTGCCTACTGCGTTCACCGCACTGCTAGAGAGGCCGCCCATGTTACAGGAGCCCGCCCAGCCAGCACCCAGAACCAGAAGGGAAAATCCCTGCCTCCTGCCCTGTCTCTCCAGCGCCCTCTGCTGACAAAGCTTAACGTGGTGTCGGCAGGCAAAGAAAATCACAAAGGCACCAGCTCACTTTTTAATTCAACAGGCAATGCAGGGCAGATTCGGAGCCGGGAGACACTAAATTGATCACTGGCACGGGCCACCCCTTTGGCTGCTCATCTTCCATGCTTACTACACACATTTAGATGCCTGTGAGCAAAGCAACTGTATATCTCCACCTAATGGGGCCCGGCTGCAGATCGCACAGATGCCACTTTCTGCCTCTCCTTGAAACGAGGGGACCTGCAGTCCAGCAGCCATTGTTTCCATCACGGACTCTGTGAGTTCCTCCTCAAATTCATTTGCATCACCACTAAATATTTTATCACCTACACACTAAAACTGTGAGGTTAACTTCCAACAGTTTGAATATAAAATAAAAATGGAAAGGAGGGAGAAGAAAATAATTAGTCCAGGCTGGGTGTGGTGGCTCATGTCTGTGATCCCAGCACTTTGGGAGGCTGAACGAGGAAGATTACTTGAGCCCAGGAGTTCAAGACCAGCCTGGGCAACATAGGAAGACCCCCACCTCTCCATAAAATTTACAAAATTAGCTGGGCGTGGTGGCGTGTGCCTATAGTCCCAGCTACTCGGGAGGCTAAGGCAGGAGAATTGCTTGAACCCAGGGGGCGGACGTTGCACCACTGCACTCCAGCTTGGCGCCTGGTGACCGAACGAGACTCTGTCTCCAAAAAAAAAAAAGAGCTGGAGAGAGAACCACCGATGGGGGTGGCATCCATGGACCACCTGGGCCCACTGAGCAGCAGACCTGAGCTAAGATGCATCTATCATCTTCCCACCGTCCACCTCCTTTTACATTGCTGGGCCACAGTGGCATTTTGGGGCCTCTGGAATGAGCATTAGTTCAGAACCACTGTCTGGCGATCCTCAAACCTTCTAGACGCTTCCTTTCCCTACTGCATACTCCCTGTACTAAATGGCCACAGGGGCCCCTGGAAATGGCTTGGAGGAAGGCGGACAGCATGCACAGCCACACTGGCCTCCCCTTGACCAAGCTCAGGGTCTATGAATTTGCTGCGATCTGAAACTTGGGTGAGAGGCCATGATTCTTCACTGCGACAACTCAAGTCAGACTTGAGACTACCAGGCCTTGAGCTTTCCCGGTTGTGTTTCCTATTTAAATCAAGGCTGTCGCAGGCGGCCCATCTCTCACTCCCAGGGACGCCATGATGAATTAACCACCACCAACGATCTCTGTGGGCCAAGACATGTGGACTGCTTGTGCATCCCTGCTGTCCTCGACGCAGAGGTACCCACTTTGTCATTGGCAGTGAAGTGATGATGCCGTTTGGCTTCTGCCACTCCGCAATCTCACTGTTGCTGTTAAAATCAGGGCACACAACTCAGTGGCAGCATCCCCTACCGCCGTGCCTGCCTAGGAAGGACTGCAGCCCCAGAGATTTCCAGGGAAGCAGGCGTGCCACTCACCAGTGTGTTTTTCAATTCCTAATGAAGGAAGTGTCTCCTGAGCCCTCTTGCCGAATAGTTGAGGGATGGTGGTTGCATCTTTCGCTTGATAGATCCAGCCCCACATTCCTATCCACAAAGCCTTTGGGCTCCCTCCTCCGCATCATGCCTTGGAAGCGCTGCCATCTCCACCTTACCACCTGCGGGTCACTGGCAAATCCAAGGCTTAGTCAAGAACCAACCACGTAATCTGTTAGATCCACCTCCTGCTGGTGGCAGGAAGACTTCCAATGATCCCTGTCTCCTGCCATTCATTCCTTGGTGTAACTCCCTTCCTTTGCGTGTGGATGGGCTTATGACATGCTTTTAACCAATAGAATATGACAGAGCTGATGGGCGCTGACTGCTGTGAGGTGCCTCTGTCAGGTGGTAGCAGACTCTCTCAGTTGCCTTCCCAACTTGCAGTCTTTGATAAAGTAAGTGACCATGGTGAAGAGGTGCAGAAGGGTAGCCTTCAGCCAGAGTCGCCTGGTAACGGAGGCCTTCGGCCCAACAGCCGGCAGGGAATGACTCCTGCAACAACTTGGTGTGCCTGGAAGTGGACGGTTTCCCAGGGAACCCTTCAGCTCCGGCTGACATCTGGATTGCTGCCCTGTGAGAATCCTGGCCCAGAGGAGTCATTTCAGCCGTGCCCAGGTTCCTACCCCACAGACGCTGTGAGATTTAAAATGTGGCCTTGAAATTTGTGGTAATCTGTTACATGGCAATAGATGACTAATGTATCACCATACAAACTAGCATATTGGATCCAGATTTTCTAGTGAGTGCAGCTATGCCTAAATATTTGGCCTGGTCTAATGTTGGATTAATATTTATCCCTCCGTGGTCCAACACCCTTAGAATCCACCCTGCACGTGGTGCCCAAGTTTCTCCCCACATATATAAGTGAAGTCTTGCAATTCTTTTGGTGGTGAAGTGTGTACTGTGCCCCTGGAGCATGCTGGGATTGGAGCCCAGCTGTGGGTCTCGTGGCCACAGGGTGGCTGTGATGGATCTTGAGATGAATGGGCGCCTCCTTCCAGGGCATGTGCCCTGGGTGAGTTTATCCCACGGTTTTCAAGCTGAGGAGAGGCAGTCTCTTCAGACATGAGACGGCAAGCTGCCTCCACCTGCCAGGGAGGCTCCATGTGACTTGGGGACTCAAGATTGGCAGTCTCATTTGGATCCAATCAGATGTGTTCATTCCAGGTTTGGAGATCTGATTCTTTACTAATCAGGGTTCTACTTTCACATGAGAAACTGGTCGAGAGCATGAATTCCACTGTTATACCTCAGCAGCCTGCACAATTAAGGTTTGTATTTGATTTTTGTCAATATCAGCCCTGCAGCTACATGAAATAAGAGCTTCTTTTAGAGCTGTCAGTGAAGCTCGCCGGCTCACGGAGCGTGACTGGAGCTGAAGGCTAACGGATCCGAGCTTGCCATTTTCTCTGCGTAAGAGCTTGAGTGCACTCAGAAGAATCCACACCTCACCAAAGTCCTTATAGCCATCGTTACTGCAGTAGGGGTCAAGTCCAGCAGTCACTTGGGTTCCCTGGACAGCGGCTACTTCATTGCAATCAATAGCAGGTGGTAGCTGATGAATGGCAATGCCGCTGCACGCGGGTTACTAACATCCCATTTCCCATCGGCAAGGAGCTCATCTCTGTGTTCAGGCCCAAAGGCATGACCAAACCCATCCCGAATCCCACCCATCGCCTGGAATCAGTCTTGGTACCAAGTTTGTGTCAGGGTCCATTTGCCGTCTTCCCATAGCCTTTAGCTCGTGGTCCCCGCACAGCATGTGGGGCGTACAGATGATTCGGCTCCCCGTGGATGAGGAAACTGAGACCTGGGGAGAGGAAATAGCCTCCAGGATCACCCAGTGAGGACGCCTCTGAGTCAGAGCTTGAACACAGGTCTCTGGGCTCCAAATTCAGCTCTGTGGCTGCTGTGAGACACTGCCTCCTGGTGGCTACCTAAGCCACAAGCAGCTGGGGTGAGATTCTTTGGGTGGCTTCCAGCAAATTCCCCCAGGGCGGCTGCATCCCAGCGGCACACACACCCGTGAGCCTCTCCTCACCCTGGCTACCTGCTTCTCTAGCAGCAACTTGGGGGATTCCTACAGATGTAATCCCTACTGCGCACTAAGTACTGAAAATGGTCAGTACTTACATTGCAATGTGTCACCCTCCCTGCAGCCTGGCAAGGTAGGTACTGTCACTCCCAACTAAGCAGGGTGGGGATGGCAGGGAAGAAAATGAGGCTCAGAGAGGCAAAGAGACTTGACTAAGGCCACACAGCTGGAAGGCAGCAATGTTGGGGCTTGACTCAAAACCAGG
This sequence comes from Cebus imitator, assembly GCF_001604975.1. Classification (NCBI taxonomy): domain Eukaryota; kingdom Metazoa; phylum Chordata; class Mammalia; order Primates; family Cebidae; genus Cebus; species Cebus imitator. The sequence continues at coordinate 2,761,342 of NW_016107367.1, read as the reverse complement.
GGAAAGATATGCCCAGCATTCCTGTCCCTTGGCTCTGGGAGGTCCTGTCATGGGGGTGGAGGCAGAGCTGAGTGCAGGGGTGAGTGCAGGGGTGAGAGCAGAGGGCTGGCTCCCCAAGAGAATGCCAGTCCCGGCTGGGCAAACAATGGCCCCTCTGGGGCACAGGGGTGTTTCCCTCCTGCTGTGGTGCTTCCTGAAGGAGTGTGGTGGGAAGCAGGGGTCCCCCTTTCAAGGGGACAGGAGAGACACTCTGGAGTGACATTTGCCACCTACCACTCTCTAGTGATCAGAGTGGGAGTAGATGGAGCTGGGCCTCAGAGTAATTGGCCAGGGAACCCTGAGCCTCGGCTGGGCCCAGGGCCGCTGAGGTTGGGGAGTTAATGAAGCAAACTCTCCCCACAGGGTCAGAGGCTGCCTCCAGCCCCCTGCAGAGGACAAAACTTTCAGCAGCAGCTTTTCAAGGTTCCAAGAAGAAAGAAGGAGGGGCAGAAAGAGAAGGCGTTGTTTTCATGCCGCCTGCTTCATTTGCATAAGGTGAAAAAATGTTTCCATAGAAACAACCAGAGTCTGTAATTTTTGAATAACGATTTCTGCACACAGCACAACCTGTCTTTTTTCCAAAGGGGAATTAAGAAATTCTCAACAGCGTTTCTCACAACAAAAGGCAAAGTTTCCCAATTCTAGCATTGCTGCTCTGGGAGGGAGGGCCTCGGCTCCAGTCCCTACCCTCTCTGGGCCTCAGTTTACCCCTCCTGTGAAATGGGGCGAATGAGGGCGGAATTAGACTCTACAGGGATGAAGCCGCCTGCACCATGGAAGGGGAGGGCGGGCGCTGGAGTGAGATGGGATTCCTGGGTCAGGGATGGGCGGCCGCAGGGCCGGGCAGTGTTGGAAGGAGCTTTCCGGAAGAGGCGGGGCAGGGGCCGAGGACCTGAGGACCACCCAGGCCACACGGAGAGGCCTCCCCCGCCCCTGCACCCTGGGGTCTCCTCTGCTGCGAGGAGCAAGGACACAGGACCCCAGGGCACAGCGCGGCAGGCCCGGGTCACCAGAACGGCTGCGTCCTCGCTGGGCGCCTCTGCCCCCTTGTGGCCCGAGGCCACCGCAGCACCCACCGGCCTGGGGCACTGACCTGCGTCACCCACTCCTCTGCCAGGGCCTCACCTCCCTCCTGGTGCCTTTGCAGAGGGGGAGCAGCCACAGGGCCTGGGGGTGGGGTTACGCTGGGAGAGGGACCCCAGGATTCTCCGGCCACCTGCCCTCCTCTCAGGCCTTGGCACACACGGCTCCACGGAGGGGCTCCCTGGGTCACCTCGGGAAGTGCGGATCCCAGGGCCTGCGCCGGCAGGTCTGACCCAGGAGATTGGGACATGGCGGCTAAAATGGCGAGGACCAAAGTGAGGCCTGCAGAGGGTAATATGGGGTACTTGTCTGCTCCCCCATATTACAGATGAGAAAACTGAGGGCCTGCGTGGGGGGCCCCGTGTCCGTGGCTTCCCACCAAGGAGGCCCTGAACGTTCCGTGTGTCCTCTGACTGCGCAGTGAGCAAGGCAGCTGGGTGGTCTGGGTCTGCAGAGATGATCACCGGGGCTGTTGTACTCGGAGTCCCGACCCGCCTTTATTTATCCTCCCCCTTTAACTAGGGCTGATCATTGTGCTGGGACTGAGCTGGGCAGCGGCACCTGGTATCTCTGGCTTAATTGCAGCCAGAGGAGACGGGAGCAATGAGCCGTGAGCTGCCGGTGACTCCAACGCAGGCGACGCTGCTGCAGGCGTCCTTCCCTCCTCATCTTTAAGAAATGCGTGTACAATGCCTCCCCAATGGAAAAATAATGACCCCACTGGACGGGGACTTTGGCGGGGGCAGCAGTGTCTGCCGTCACCCTAGCCCTTCTGGAGCCCTCCACGCTCCCCCCTTTAGCCTCCACCTTCTGGCCTCCTCCCCCAGCAGGCTCCCGACAGTCCCTCGGGCTCCAGGTGGCAGGGACGGGTTGGAGAGGGGGCACCGTGAGGTGGGGAGGCCCGTGCTGGTGGTCTTGGACAGAGGCTGCTGTTAGGGTTGCAGGTGAGACAGATGGGTACAGATGGGCAGACCCCACGGCTATGAAAGTTTGGGGAGCAGCCCAGGGTGGCCCGCCCTGCTGGGGCTGCAGTGTCCCCGGGCAGCTGGAAGTCAGCCGGCAGCACGGGGTACAGAGTAGACAGAACCACGGAACCAAGACCAGGCGGCCCATCCCAGCCCTCGGTGTCCTGCGGCAGGACAGCCTCCCGTCAGGTGAAACAGGGTGGCCTCAGGGCCCCACAGACAGAGCACGGGCCAAGTCACTGGGAAGGAGCTCACCAGGAGACAGATGGGGCCTTGGGAAAGCTGCTTCATGTTGTGGAGCCTCAGTTTCCTCGTCTGTGACATGGGGCTTTTGTGAGGGTTGCTGTGAGAATGGAGAGCAGGTGATTTGTGAAGGGCTGACTCAGGGCGCAGTGCCCTCGGCTTGGAGGTGGAGAAAGAAGATGGGCGTTCTCTTCCCCAGCTGGAGGCTTGGAGGAGAGCTGCTGCCCGCGGGGAATGGAGCTGTAGGTCCCAAGGCTGCTGCGAAATGATCCGAGGCTGCTTACCCTGAGCCCAGCTCCACTGTGGTTGCTATTGGCTGGTTCACTGGTGAAAACCTCAGCACTTTTTTTTTTTTTTGGTGGGAATTAGTACCAGTGATGAGGCGCGTGTATTTGGAAGCCATAACACTCCATCGGCACACGTGAGTGGTTTGCGATGCAACTCAGTCCTCACAACACTGAGGAAACACAGCTGGGAAACTGAGGCACATGGAGGAGGTGGCTCACCCTGGGCCACATGGCGGAGAGATGTCGCAGCTCTGATGGGGAAGGTCCAACCTGGTGGCATCTCAGTGTATACAGTTAGGGGGTCCCTCAGAGAGGAGGAATACAAAATCCCGTGGTGGTGAATATTCAGAGACAGGAGTGAAACCCCAACAAGTGGCCAATTTTATATCAGGCAAATATCAGAGACGGTAATGTGGCCAGGCCTTCCCTGCCAGGAAGTGTAGAGACCCTGAGGACTCAGCACCTGCTGTCACTTGAACCCAGGTCCGACTCCTGCCCTAGTGCTCTTTCCACCAAAGCAGCTTCCTCGAATGCACCCGGATTCCTGGGAGTGAGCTTCTTTGCCACCGGAATGAACCAACGATCCAGATGAGGATTTCAGGACGGTTCTGCCCTGCCTGCCTCATAGCACCTTTCCCAGAGCAGGCGGGGGAGTGCAAGGCAGGGAGGCTCTTGCCTGGGGACAGGATGGGGGGGCAGAGGCAGCTCTGAGCTCTGCACCCATTCACATCCCCTGCTCACCACGAGGAGCCCTCCTTCCCTGCCCTGGTTCCTCAAGGCACAGCTTCCCCAGGCAGATGAAAGCTTACTGGAGTTTTGCGACATGAAAGTCAGTCGGAGGAAAGAGCCTTGAACAGTTCTGCGTGACAGAGAGAGGCAAGTGCCCGAAATTATTTTATGACAAAGGCGGCGCTCGCTGCCACAGAGGCCCGGAGGAGAAAGAAGCCCGGGAAACGGGTCGTTTCTTTCATGGAAAAATGGAAACTGCTCTGAAGCATTTTGGGAGATGTGCTGTGAAGCAGGTGACACCAGAAGACGGGGACACTGGGTGCTCCCTGCCAGGAGGTGCAAAAGGCAACTTCCCTTTGAGGGTTAGAGGAGCCTGGACGCGAACGTCCCCAGAGGGTGACTTGGGGCCAGTTGCCGGAAAGGCCACGCCCTTAGGAACACAAGTATGTCCCAGCTCAGGTAAGCCTGAACCTTCTTCATCCAGAGGCTCCCATGGGAGGAGCTCAGGTGGGGAGGAGTGGGAAGTCAGGGTTTCATGCCTCGCTCATTGGCTTTGGGGTTCCCTTTAAGGTGGACAACCAGTGGGGGCTGGGGGAGGTGAGGGTGAAGCAGAGGACAGCAAGGGTGCTGGTTCTGGCAAAGCAGCCCTGGAGGGAGCAAATGCCTTTGTCCTGGGAGCGAAAGGGTAAGGTCCCATTCTAGATCATTCCAGGTCATTTCTTCGTTCAACAAGCATGGCTTGAACTGTGCCGTGTGCTGGCCTCAGGGAAGCTCAAGAAAAGAAAGATGCTGTCATCGCCCTGAGGAGCTGCTGTCTGGCATGCTGGCCAACCGTGACAAGCTGCGGTCCAGGTGAGGGGGGAGGAAGGCCGAGGGTCCGGCTGGGACAGCATCCCTGGGCAGTGGTGTGGCCAGGGGACTCCTTGCCAGGGGATATGCCACAGAGCCCCGCTTCACAACTCAGGGCTGTCCCTGTCCCCCTGCTTGAAGCCACCCCAAACTCAAGGGAAGCGAAGTTTGATGGGCCCAGTGGGACTCACTTGGCAAAAAAGGGGCTGGCTCCTTTGAGAATTTCCAAGAAGATCCCAAATCCCAGGAGCTCGCCAGACTTCTGCCAGCTGGGGCCAGGGCACTGCCGTGACTCCCCAGTTCTCCTGCCGGAAAGATGGGGCTAAGAGTCTTGCTCTGGCCACCGCAGGGGCTTATTGGGAGAATAAAATGAGGCTAAGCGTCTCCAGAAAGCTTGGGGCTTCGCGATGGGGGGCTGGGATGCGGGCCCCACACAGGCAGCATGGGAAGGGCAGGGCAATCACCCACGTGGACAAACGTGGGCTGGGACAAACACACTGGGTCCCATGTCAGTAGGCCCAAGGCTGGAAGGGCGGCTCCTTGCCTTCTGGAGACAGGGCTCAGGGGCCCAGACAGGAATTTTGAGGCCATCAGACCCCAGCACCACACCCGAGCTCTGCATGAGGAGAGGCGCTCAGGCCTCCGCTCCCTCGAAGCCAATGGTGGGAATTTGGGATGGGATTCGTGCGAGGTGAGGAAAATTGTTTCTAGTTCCCTCTTCCTGGGGCCTGAGCTGGGCCCCTGTGTCTACCACTGAGGCAGGCCTGGGCCCAGCTTTGGACAGCTGCCATGCCGGCCACTTCCCTGCTGGCTCTGCCAAGCCCTGCCCCCGTGGGGCTGCCCTCCACCCTGGCTCTACTGTACTGGAAGGGAGACCCCTGGGGTCCAGGAGGCAGACGACTTTTCACGTGGAAAGCCAGACCAAACCACTGGGCTCCATTTTCCTGCTAAAGGGAAACAGAAAATCTTGAACCCATGAGTTGTCATTGGGGACTGAGGGGACAGAGGGGACAGGGCCACCTCAATCCTGTCCCCCAAGACCTGAGACAAAGATGTACAAGGTGTGGGGCAGGCAGCAGGACCAGGTTCACTCCCAGAAGCCCAGGCTTGGTGAACTAGGGGAGCCTGAGGCCTCGGGGTCACCGGAGAGAGTGAAACGCCATGAGAGAGCTCAGTGACCTCTTTGCAGACCTGCTCTGGGCTCAGCTGGGATTCCAGGGACTATCAGCAATTGGAGGGGAGTGTCCCTCCTCACTGAGAGACCTGAGAAGGACAAGAGCAGACAGCCCTGCAAATGACTCATCCCTGCCCTCCAAGCCTCAGTACCCTCATCTGCGAAATGGGTATAATAAGAGTGTCCGTCTTCATAGCGTTGCAAGGATGAAATGTGATAACACATCAGAGCGGTTAGTGTGGGCGGCCAGGCATGTCGTAAGTGATTAATGGGGGCATGAGTCACAGTTATTCATATTATTATCCATATCCCCAGAGCCTCACCAGATGCCCTTTGGCTTCTTCAGGAACGTGCGCTGGGCTGGCCTCACTGGTTTACCTGCGCTTACCTTCACGAGGTAATTGAGAAGAGGCCCGAAGAGGGCGAGGGCCGGCTGTTTCCTTCTCCAGGGCCACCTCTGCAAAGTCTTCAAAAGAAACAAGGTCATACTCCCTGATCTCAGCCAGGGAGGAAACCGAAGGCAGCTTTCATATGTCAACTTGGGGAGCAAGCGGCCGGCGCGGCTCCCGCGCTGCTTTCCGCCTGAGCAAATGGCTCTAAATGGCGCACTTCAGGCTCTCCTCTTAATGTGCTGGGTGTTTATGGTTTTTTAAAAAGTGCCTCATCAAAAAAAATGCAATAGTGATGTTCCTAACTTAGCAGCGGCGTTTTAGAAGAGATGAATTATTCACATCAGAGATGAAGCGGGGACGCACACGCTGGGCCAGCTGAGGCAGTCCCTTCCCTGGGACTATTTTTATCTTCTCTTCCAGTCTTTCATCTTGGGAGACACGCGGTTCTCAACGTAAGGGGAGCCCACTGCTGGAGCCCAAGCTGGCAGGACGTCACACCCTGAAGTACCAGGCGTCTGGGAGCTTCTGCCTGGAGTAGGAAATCCGAGGAAACTGAGGTGTGGAAGACGGGGCCGCGGCGGCGTGAATGAGGATGACTGAGGGATCCTGGGGACCCCTGTTCCTTACCCTGGGAGGGCTCTCAGAGGCTTCTCCATTGTCGACCCAGGGCACCATGGAGCTATCTTGCCCTTTCTTTTCCTGGCATCCAATGATTCCCCGCCTAATAATGCGCGGAGCACTTGGGAAGGAGCATGGGTTCTGCATGGTGCGCACGGAGCAGCAGGCCCTGAGGAAGGAAGAGGTTTCATTATCGCAAGACCAGCAGCGTCCCAAACTGCACAGGCCTTGACGGTCCCGCATCGCCACACTCAACCGTTGCCCATTTGCTTTAAAAAGCACCTAGACCCACGCTGTCTGAGATAGCGGCCATGAGCCACTGGGTACTGAGCACTTGAAATGCGGTTGGAACCAAATGGAGAGGCTGTGTGCGTGCAGCACACACGGGGCTGCAAAGCAGAGTGTGAACTGTCTCGCTAATATTTTTATATTGATTACACATGGAGATAATATTTTGAACACATTGGGCCAAATAACAATATATTGTTAAAGTTAACTTCACCTGGTTGATAGCCGGGTGAAATTTAGTTTTCAAAACATGTTGCTAGAAATTGTGAAATTACCTGTGTGGCTCACTTTACGGTTTTATTTATTTATTTTTGAGATGGAGTTTTGCTCTTGTTGCCCAGGCTTGAGTGCAATGGCCCAATCTCAGCTTACCGCAACCTCCACCTCCTGGGTTCAAGTGATTCTCCTGCCTCAGCCTCCTGAGTAGCTGGGCTTACAGTCATGTGCCACCATGCCGGGCTAATTTTGTATTTTTTATAGAGATGGGGTTTCTCCATGTTGGTCAGGCTGGTCTTGAACTCCTGACCTCAGGTGATCCGCCCGCCTCGGACTCCCAAAATGCTGGGATTACAGGTGTGAGCTACTGAATCT
>NW_016107367.1:2710137-2754029 GCF_001604975.1 Cebus imitator | reverse complement strand
AGAGTCTCACTATGTTGCCCAGGCTGGAGCGTAGTGGTGCAGTCTTGGCTCATTGTAACCTCTGCCTCTGAGGGTCAAGTGATTCTTCTGCCTGAGCCTCCTGAGTAGCTGGGATTACAGGCATGTGCCACCACGCCAGGCGAATTTGTATTTTTAGTAGAGATGGGGTTTTGCCATGTTGGCCAGGCTGGTCTCGAACTCCTGACCTCAGGTGATCTGCCCACCCCAGCATCCCAAAGTGCTAGGATGCAGGCGTGAGCCACATACCCTAGCTCTTTGGGAGGTGCTAGGATTTTTTACATTTGGGAGGTGCTGGCCTCATTTTACATTTTTATTGGACAGCACTGCTCTAGAAAGGGAGCTAGGAAACTAGTAACTACTGACTGACTCTTGGTGGTAGATTTACAAAAGCCTTCCCCCCCTCCTTTTAAAAATAATTTTTCTGTGTTTTCTAAGCTTTGCAGAAATGCCAGAACTAGCCATTCTTGCTTTATATCTGCAAAGGCACAACTACTATTATTTTTAATGACTCTCAGAGCTTGTTGGGAAATGGGACGGAGTTAAGCAGCTCCCCTGACAGCCATCAGTGTCAGCAACTATGCTGTGAGCAGAGTCGGGGAACAGCAAGAGAGTCGGGGGCTTTGAGGAGTCCAGAGACTGGAACTGTGGCTCAGGGTTCGAGAGCTCAGGTAGGAAGCAGAGCCCCAGTGAGGGGTGACGGGGAAGCTTATCAGTGAAACACAGGAAGTGGCTCCAGCGGTGGCTTTGGCCTGGCGGGGTCTTTTCCGGCGTACGTGGCAGGAAGCTGTGCTCTTCCTGCTGGACGTCAGCTCCTATCTCTCCTGGGGGGTGGAGGCTGCTCTGGAGTGGGGCCAAGATCGGGAGGCCCAGGAGAGAAAAGGGCCTGGGATCTACCTCCCGGTCAACAAGACGTTGTAATAGAAACGTAGCCAGCAGTCACTCAGTGCTCACAACGGTGCCAGGTGCTGCTTCACATACTTGCCGTATTTTAACTCATCCATTCCTCAACTGCAATCTATGACATAGGAATTACTGTTGTCCCCATTTCACAGATGAGGAAACGGGTGCAGAGCCGTGGAGGAGCCTGCGCTGGATCTCCGGTAGAAAAACACGCCCTTGGGGAGAGGAATGTACCCCCTCGGCCACCAGGGGCGCTGTTCGCGCAGCCCGCGCTGCAGACCCGCGCTGTCCGCCGGAAACCGAACGTAAGCCACGTTTCCAAAACGTGCACGAGACCTGTGACATTAGCGTTATATATATTTTTAGCTCGGTATGTCCAAATAGTGTCATTTTGACATGTACTCTACGCAACATTTATTAATGAGAGACTTTGCATTTTTTTTTTTTTTTTTGGGACGGAGTTTCGCTCTTGTTACCCAGGCTGGAGTGCAATGGCGCGATCTCGGCTCACCGCAACCTCCGCCTCCTGGGTTCAGGCAATTCTCCTGCCTCAGCCTCCTGAGTAGCTGGGATTACAGGCACGCGCCACCATGCCCAGCTAATTTTTTGTATTTTTAGTAGAGACGGGGTTTCACCGTGTTGACCAGGATGGTCTCGATCTCTTGACCTCGTGATCCACCCGCCTCGGCCTCCCACAGTGCTGGGATTACAGGTGTGAGCCGCCACGCCCGGCCTGCATTCTTTTTTGTTAGACTAGGTCTTGAAATCCAACATGTTGTTGGTACTTAACCGCACGTCAGACGCGAGTTCCACTTTAGGGATTCAAAAACAATTCCTTTTGTTTTCTGGCTGTGACTCCGGTAACCGTGCGTGGCTCGTGACTACGGTATTGGACAGTTCAGCCACTAAAATCAGAAAACTAGCCCGGGATGGCGAATTGGTCCATCCAGTCTCCCATCGCTGGTTGTTGATGTTGGTGCTTAGAGGCCTGCTGTGATTGATTAGCAATGTCTGCTGTGGACACGGAAGGGGGGCTGTGGGAGAGTCTGTGTCTCCTGCATACTGACTGATGGTGAGCTGTGCCTGCGCAGTGAAAAGGGACCTCTGTATTCCTGTGGGTGGGCATGCACCAAGGGTCGTGGTGACCTCCCCCTTCTCTGCCCTCCTGTGGGTTTTACTGTGTGCAGTGGGCCAGGCTCCAGGTGTACTGATCCTGGGTTCTGTGTTCAAATGCCTGTGCCTCTGTTTTCTGGCTGTGAATCCAGATGAGCCACTATACCTCTGCGAGCCTCAGCTTCCACATCTGAAAAATGGGTGTAATAGCCACTGGGTAGTGGGACTGCTAAATATATGAAGAATTGGCACAGAATAGATGTGGAGTGCGTGGTGGCTCCCCATTCTTCCTCCTGCTTCCCCCCAATCCCCTCTGGGCACGCTCAAAGTCTGCCCTCACCCAAAACCCTCTCAGGAGGCAGACAGCTCCTTACTGCACCTGCTTGACGATCTCTCGGCTCTGTCCAAGGCTGAGTGAGGCCTCCTGCTTGCTGGCTCCCAGGAGTGCCCTTCTGCGAGCCCCTTCTGTCAAGGACAAGGACGGTTTCAGCACTCAGCAGGCTGGCACAATAGCCCTCCCCCATCTCTGGCTACACTGCTGGGCTCCAAGTGGGCTCTCACCTATCACACAGCTGATGACACTGAGACACTCTGCTGCTCCCATGTTTGTTTATTTGTTTTTGTTTTTTTTGAGAGTCTTGCTCTGTCACCCAGGCTGGAATGCAGTGGCACGGTCTCGGCTCACTGCAACTTTTGCCTCCCTGGTTCAAGCAATTCTCCTGCCTCAGCCTCCTGAGTAGCTGGGATTACAGGTGTGTGCCACAATGCCTGGCTAAATTTTTTTTGTTTTTAGTAGATACGGGGGTTTCACCATATCAGCCAGGCTGGTCTTGAACTCCTGACCTTGTGATCCACCTGTCTTGGCCTCCCAAAGTGCTGGGATTATAGGTGTGAGCCACTGCTCCCGGCCCCCGTCCCGTGTTTTTAAATAACCACCCCCTCTTCCCGGCCTCCCATTAGGACACTGACTCTCCTCCAGCCCAGCACAGAGGTGTCCCATGGCCTGTGCCAGTTAGCACCTCTCCCAAGACACAGTGGGCCCCCTTCTGGGGAGGAATTTACATCCAACGACATCTGGCAGAGAATGAACTGTAAATGGTGAACGCGCTGGCGAGGCAGCAACTCCAATTAGGAAGCAACCAGATTTCTCTAAGTATGACGGGAAAGGAATTCTCTGGTCAACAGAGTTTAATCAGAATGTTTTATGCAAGACGTATCCCTGACCCTGGCAAATCTTCCCCTTCTTGCTGGAAATTAAACAAATATATTGTCAGCGCGGATTCCGATGAGCGCATAAACAGATGCGGGCCGGTCCAATCGTGAGGTTGAGGGGTTTCAACGAACTGAGATGAGCAAGGAATGGGCTGGAAGCTCTGCTTTGTCCTCTGGGCTTTTAGCCACTCCTGCTGTGTGCTGGGGGCCCTGGGAAAGCAAAGGCTTTCTGTCTTTTCTGTGGCGTCTCTGCATCCCACCCCCAAAGCAACGTTTTTCCTCCTTGTGGCCCTGTAGGCTGAATGACATCCTGAGTTCCCTTCAGTTCCAGCCCCTGCCACCCTGTCCTTCGAGCATTTGCCCTGCATCTGTCTCCCCTGGCAGGCTGTTCTGATGTGTCTTCACAGCCCTGGCATCCAGGACAATGCCTGGCACACAGCGGACCTTGAACAACTGTGAGAGGAAGAGGGAGGGTGGGAGGGTGAAGTCTGGGGACTCTGCCTTCCAGGAGGTTCTGTGATCAAAACCTGACTTGCTTCTGAGTCTGGGGAGCTGAGCTGTGACTCAGCCAGGTTGCAGCTCTGTGTGAGGCCCTGTTTACTGACCAGGAAAGTGGGCAGAATGGCAGGTGGTCGCCGTGGGAATTACTCAAGGCAGCCACTGAGCTGGCACAGATGAGGCCTGAGCTGGTGGGGGTGGCAGTCGGTGGCTCAAGTTCCATGGGAATCAACACTCACTGTGCTGAGTGCCTTGGTGGCAGTGTGGGGGAAAGACGTATGGGGACAGAGGGAGGGTGGGAGAAACACCAACGGTTCCATCCTGGGGAGGACGCTACTGGGCTGGCTCTTGAAGGCCCAGAGAGGTGACTCACCTAAAATCGCCCGATGGAGATGTTCTCAGGGCAGCCGGGCTTGGCCGGCGCCTTCCGAACCTGACGCCTCTGCTTCCCCCTGCACTTCCCCAGGCGCTGCCGGTAGCGTGTGGACTCATGGACCCTCACCCAGGTCTTCTCCTGGGCTGTGGAAGAATCACCTGGAAAACTTTAGAAAATTCCAGTCCCCAGCCCAGCCATAGAGGCTCTCATTCAGGAACATCAGGGTGGACCCTGCCTTGGGGTTTGGAACAAGCTGTCCAGGTGTGGACCATCCATTTAGCAAATGACTGTAAATCGTGGTGCTTTCGTGACTTGAGGACTCAGGGGGATCCAGACAGACAGAGCAGGTGAGGGACAGAGCCCTGCTCTCCACTCTCCAGCACTTCCCACTGTGTTCACCTGGGGCCAGGGATTTCCACTGCACAGGGAAGGAATGTGCTGTGCTCAGGGACACCTCCCCCACGGATCCCCAGCCCAGGACCAGAGTGCTGCCTGGCCCCCTGCTGCAGAGATGCCATGTTTTCCTTTCTCCTTGAGTTGGTCCTGTTATCTCAACAGCCTTGGCTTTCTGGGTGAAGGTCAGCAGCCATCCAGGCAGGCATTGCAGAGTGATGGCTTCTAGGGTCAGACAGGCTGGTGCCGTCCTTATGTTATTGACAAAGAAGAAAAAGAGCTCAGGGTCAGAGTGGACCCCATCATCATTCTGGCTTTGGAGATATGAGACTGTGCCTTTCCTCCTCATGAGACACAGGGAAGAATTCGGCAGGATAAATAGAGACTATGCCGGTATTTGTCAGACAGTCTTGACGTGCATCTCCAGGTGTCCAGGGGGTTGTGAGGTGTGTGGGGCTGCTTAAAAATGCTGAGGTCGCCCTCATGCCTCCCAAGCCTACCTCAGCATCTTGGAGAGGGGCTGCAGAGAGCTGGCTTCTCAGGGGAGCACACGAGGTAGCCCCCAGCCCTCAGCCTTCACTCCCCTGGCCCTACCTCTCCCAGGCTCATGGCACCCACTCTCCAGCCACCCACATGACTGTGGCCACCATCATGGGTCTGAGTAGCACATGGCTGTCAGGGAGGCGAGTGGGGTTTGAGTCTCTTCATTTTGCAGATGAGGAACGTGAGCTTGGGGAGGCAGAGGACAAAGCCCGGCTTGTAAGACACCAAACTTCCCCTCTATCAGGAGGGTGATGCCATCCCCATTTCTCAGATGAGGAAATAGGCTCAGAGAGATACAGTGACCCACTAAGGCTGGGGGCAGGGATGCTGGCCCTCAGCACCCACCCTGGGCCCCGCATTGCCCTGGCTGCTTGGGTGGCCCCGGCCCCCCTGGCCGTTTTGATCTATTTTGTGCATTTGGGGCACGTGTGTGAGGGCATGTTTGGAGAGCTGTGCTTTATAGCAAGAAGGTTTGAATTCATCTGACTCAGCCTTTCAAAATAGGAGGGAGGCTGAGGCTGGAGAGGGTGAGACAGGAGCCTGGCCCATGTGAAGGACTGGGAGCCTCCCTGGGCAGCAGAGGGTCTGGGCAGGGCATGGGTGTTCACACGGCTATTAAGAAGGGGTGGCTGGGCACCCTGCCTGAAATGTCCTCAGTCACCCACTCACATTCCAGGAGGCAACTGGGCCTCAGGAACAAATTCTCCAGGCCTCCCGAGGAGCATTCATTAGCCACGCGCACAGATGGAGAGCAGCGGCGTCCAGGAGGCAGGAAGCGGCCCCTCACTCCTCGCCAGCGGATCCAGTGTCCCCTGGCCAGGCCGACAGTATTAGCCCTCTCTTGTCCCCGAAACCCTGATGCCTGGTCTCATCTCAAAAAAACTGTCCCTGAGGCAGTGCCCGTCAGCTGGGCTCTCACGGAGGGGGCCGCTAGGCCTCAGTACCCGGAGCAGCCATGGCCAGATCTTCCCAGAGCCCATCTGGCCTGCCCCGACCACCCGGGCAGTTGTGATCCCACCTGGGACGCCACGCACAGTGGGCCTGGGCCCGTGGCTTGTCCAGGACTAACTCAGTGGCGTTGGAGGCATGGGAAAGGGCAAGGTCTCTGGCCTCCTGGATGGAGCTTAGAGACAAGGAGTGCCAAGAGCCCTGGCCAGTGTGGGGGAGACGCACACAGAAGACAAAGCACAGACAGACCAAGATGGATGGGGGCAGTGACGAGGGGCGGGCGCGAAGGAAGCTTCTGGAATCTGGCTGCGGAAGGGAGGGGGGTCAACTGCTGGCTCTCCAAGAGACGCTGCTGTAGCTGATTTGTAAGGCACGGACCCTCCAGCAGCCTCCCACATGCGTGCACACACACACACGTGTTCACATCATACGCCCTCACACACACCCACACACATACTCTCCTGTTCCCCATGTACTCACAGGCCCAGGCCATGCCCCGGGAAGAAAGGGCTGTGTCCGGAGCCATGTAGGCAGTCCAGTTAGCACACGTGGGGGAGGTGGGCGGGCTTCCTGGTGCACAGCCCTGGAGGCGGCCTTCCCTGGGCTGGAACGCCTTGGAAACCCCGCCCTGCACCCAGGCTTGACAAGGCCTTCCCTGGGGCAGCACAGGCTGGGCCTGGGAGAGCTGAGCTGGCAGAAGTGATGCCCACTTCTCTGCGGTCTGCTCCATTCGTCTGGGCGGGGTCTCAGGATACCCATCCCCCCGTGTCCTGTGTCCTGGGGCTCCTAGGGTTCAGGTTCCTGTCCACCTGCCTCTCTGCATCCAGGGGACACAGTGGCCCCCTGAGGAGGGGATCTGACTGGGGGTCTGGCTGTGGCCAAGGCTTTGCTTGGTTCCCGCCAGGGGCTGCCAGCCTCAGCACGCTTGTCCTTCCACAAAGGCGTCTCTTCCGCACCCGGGTCCTGGCACACCAGTCTCAGGAACTGGCTGCACAGGCTGGGCTGAGGCCTCTGTGCCCGTGTGTTTTAACGACTTCCTCTACGGAGGTTCAGGCTGGCTGCGGACTCTGACATGAAGGCACATCCTTCTAGCAGGAGGCCCTGGGGGGCTGCGTCTTCCCGGGGCCTTCATTCCCACATGGGCCCCTCCCTCCAAGCAGTTCATGGAGGCCTGCCAGGCACTGGTGCAGGCTGGCATCGGGGCCTTCACAGGAGGGCAAACCTGGGACTCTCCGACACATGCCCCCTTGCCTTGGCACAGCTGGCCCCGGGGACCACCCTCCCACCCTTCCTTTCCCGCCTGCCAGGCCTGGGTGGGGGAGGGGAAGCCATGTAACTATGTTCCCCAGATGGAAGTGGTCCATGTGCGAATGGACAGGGGCAAGCACCCCAGCCAGGGGGACTGAGGGAAGGCTTCCCAGAGGAGGTGACCCTGGCACTGGGCTCCCAGGGGTGAAGCAGTGTGTGACAATCAGCAAGGTGCAGGAGAGCGTTCCAGACGAGGAGGCTGCGGCTGAGGCGAGGAGCAAGGCCAGCCGCAGCCCTGGAACTTCGGGAGCTGCCGCTCTTCTTAGGAGGCCCCTTGAGCACTGTCAAGCCTGGTAAGAGCTCTGATTCCAGAGGGCTCAGACACTTAGCTCACCCCTGCGTCCTCCCACTGGGCGCAGTGCTGGTACCAGTGTCAGTTGAATATGCGAACGGGGAAATTATCTCCCCACCCCCCGCTCCCCCCGCCCCGTCACACACGCACAGAGACACTCTTGCAGAAACAGAATGTTCAATGCTGGCTGACATACGGTGACAGAAGAACCACTGGGGGAAAATACTCCTTCCACCTCAGGGTCTTCACACACGCCGTCCGCCTGGCAGAACGCTGTGCCATGCCCACTCCCACTTGGTTCTAGGGCGTGCTGTGTCTGTGGTGTCCCTCCTGACACGCACAGGGCTGGCCCTTGGTAAATATTTATTGCTTGAATTCATGTGCTCCAGACACAGAAATATACGCTCCATACCGTTTAGTAAATGGGTTGCTAAAATGAGTGTCCACACAGGGCTCCTGGCTGATGACAGAAGACTAAGGCCCAGCAAGGAGAGGGGGAAGTGGGGCAAACACGCACCAGGCTTCCGTCTAGCCATGCGTCTCCACGTAGAGAAATGGCCCCAGCTGTCTAAGCCACCAGTCCTTGCTCAGAGAGCAGGACGTCCCTTCCTCTCTGTGCATGTGGAGCAGCCCTGCAGCCTCAGTTTCCCCATCTGCAGCCTGGGGACAGGGATGAGCCTCCAGGGCTATTGTGAGGATTGGTCATAATGACATGGAACGCTCAGCGTGGGGCCTGGCACAGAGCAAGAGTCCCGGAGGTGGTGGTGGTCGCGGTGCTAACGGCCACCCCCCTGCAACAGAGTGCGGCTCTTCCAGGGATGGTGGCAAAGCTCTGGCCACCTTGGCAGTGACAGAACACCAGCCTTCAGTCTCCAGCCACAGTCTGCCCCCTTGAGGGCCCAGCCCATGCCTGGCATCCCAAACTTGCTCTTGGGCCTCACAATAGCCCCGGAGGCTCATCCCTTTCCCCAGGCTGCAGATGGGGAAACTGAGGCTGCAGGGCTGCTCTGCATGCAGAGAGGCAGGGAAAGTCTTGTTCTCTGAACAAGGAGCGGTGGCTTCGACAGGCAGCCAAAGGCCAAGAGAGACCGACCTGATCCCTCTTATCCACCCAGACTCAGTTTCCCCACCTGGTAACTTGGGGCCAGTGGCACAGGCTGACATTCCCTGACAAACAGCCTGTCATTCTATTGCTGCCTGTTACAAGTGCACCTTTCAGTTTCTGCAAAGAAGAAAAGAAACAAAACAACTTTTGCTTCCTGGCATTCTTGGGGCTTGCTCAACTGGGGCTGGACCGAAGGCAGGCCTCTTTTCAGGGGTGCCGGCACTATGACCTCCCCCAGGGCCCATCTCCGTTGGGGTGGCTGGAAGGGGAGAAGCTGGCCTGACTTCCCACTCCCCACGCGCCTGCCACTTCCAGCACAGAAGCAATTTGCTTTCATTATGAAGGCCACGGCAGAGTCTGTTTGCAGAAGGCCTCGGCTTTTCAGCTGCCTGTATTGCGGGGAAAATTTTCCTTAATTATTTTTTTATAGCCTAACTTTTGTGTGAGAGGGCTTGTTATTATCCCTGCCTCGCTTGAGAGTCATAAGCCCATAAGAAGAACCATAAATAAAACTTTACTTAATATTCAAAGTCCACTCGATGGGATGATGGATGGGGGGTGGGGAGGCGGCCCCCCCACACTGGCGGAGGTGCACCCGGAAGGCAATTACTTTCAGCTCCTTGTAATCAGAACGGCTTCCTACCTCTGCATTTTGTTTTCCAACTTTCTCATTTAGAACCCGGATGCGCGACATTGTATCCCATTTGTATTGTGTTGGGGAAGATTACTTGGGGCCTTGCTGTGCCCAGGGCCACTGGGATGGCAATATTTTACCTGAGAATCCACTCTGAAACATCGGAGCATGGTGGCAGCAAAGGCAGGGCCATGATTTGATCTCCAGATTCTGAAGGGTGGGGGACAAATGCCTGGCAGTGGAATTAATTTTTCCTGAGGAATAGGAGAGCTATAACTTTTCCCTCTATTATTTCAAAACCCGGAGGCTCACTCTCTAGGGACCTGAGCTACCGCAGGTAAAGTGGAAATGGAGAGGGCTGTCATGGAATAGACCAGCGTTCTTGATTCCTCTTCTGCCAGGATGTGCTGTGTGACCTCCTACAAGTTCCCAACCCTCTCTGGGCTGCAGTCACCTTATTCAGAAAATGGGAGGCTAGACAGGAAAACGATACTAGCATCACTCTTTTCTGAGCTGGCATTTTGTTGAGCACCTACTAAGTGCTGGGCATTTTGCTAAGCCCTTCATGCACAGTACCGTGAGAAATCAGCAACCCCAGAGACGATTCATCAATAACTCACCGGCAAATACTTCCTGAGGCCCCACTGCGTGCCAAGCACAGGCATAGGTACTGGGCACACCTCAATGCATAAGGGAAGTGAGGCTGTGACTCTTCTAGACCTTTCTGTCTAGAAGGGGAGATGGAGAATAAATATGTAAACAAGCAAGATTATTCTGGAGACGTAGTGGGCTGGTGCTTCGGAGAAAATGAAATCGGATGATGTGCTAGATGGTAACAGAGAGAGGTCGAAGGGAGAGAGAGGGCCGTGACAGCCTCTCTGAGACGCTGAAACCCAAGCAAAGCCTGAAAGACAAGGAGCAACTCAGATACATAAAGACTGGGAAAAGCATTCAGGGAGAGGGAACGGTGTGTGTGGAGGCCCTGAGATGGGTGCAGTAGACAACACAGCTCTCCTCACTCGAGACCACTCCAAGCACCCTCTGCCCTCTTGTGCCACAGAGCTCAGAAAGCTAAAGCAATGTTCCCCAGAGGTCCTGTGGCCAAGGTCCCACATGGGCCTGGGTGACCCCTGCAGAAACTTCTGCGCAATACTGCGCAGGGAAAGGCAGGAGTGTCAGAAAGCCTCTTTCCAGTGAGCATGGGGCAGAGGGTCTCATCCTGGTGTCCCAGGTGCTGAGCAGACCTGAGGCAGCAGTGGGGCCCTGCCTGTGCCCTTGCTCTCTGCCCTCCCTGCCCTCTGGCCTGACATCCCTTTGGCATCACACATGATGTCTCCCCGAGGCTCTCCTGTGTGCAGAGCAGGTCAAAGTGTCAGAGAATTAGGTCCTTTGGGAGCAGCCCTCAGCCAGCAGTGAGCCCTTAGGAGGATGCTCCAAGCTGTGTCCACCCCAGGGCCAGAGGCCCTGAGATGGAGCGTCATTGTGGACTCAGTGACCGCTTGATGAAGCTGCCTGGGCTGGCTCCGTCCTCCCTGCCTCGTTCCCTGTTCCCCGCTGTCCTGCAATCACCTCCCAAACAAACCACGTGCCCTTGCTGGAGTCCTTGCCTCTGGGTCTGCGTCTGGGCACCTGCATGGCACGTGCTTGCGTGTTTCAGCTGATTTTCTTCCCACATGGGCAGAATCAAGCTTGGTTTCCTGGGGATCCTACAAGGCTTCAGGCACCCCCTGACCAGCCACGTTCTGATGAAATTCGTGAGAGGGATTCTGGCCATTGAAAACTGAGAGCTACCAGATACTACCGACACTCTAGGTGGCGTTACTCTCATCAGCCCCTTTCTCCAGGAGAGTTGGTGAGACGGGGTGCGCGCCGTCCTGGCTCCCAGGCTCCTGCCTTGTCCCGGGCTGGCCCACCTGGACCCGAGATCCCTCATCCTTTGGTAAATGTGCTCTTTGCAGGAACTGAAAAGGTTAATGGGGCTTCTGCAGGCTCCCCGCCAGCTGCCAGGTAGCAGCTTGGACAGCCAGACGATGTAGCTCATTAGGTAGCTGATTAGAGACGAGGACGGCAGCATTATCTCACTCCTCAGGCGGAGAGGCAGCCGCGCGCCGGCCGCCCTGCCAGCTCGCTGACGACAGCGCCGACTTGTTTGCTCAGCTCGGGCAAACATGCGGCTCTACCTGGCCGGGGCTTGCGGGCTGGGCCCTGGGACTCAGAGAGGAAGCAGCTCAGCCTCTCTCCAGGGGCACCCAGCAGACGGCGAAAGCGCCAGCCAAGGCCCCTGGTAACAGACAGCGGGCTCCTGCTGCCCTGATGCCCCTTGACCTGCAGATGGGGGGGTGGGAGCCCACTAGCATCCTGTGACCAACGCCGGCAGGCAGGCAGCGAGGGACGGGAGGGAGAAGAGCCAGCCCAGGGTCCCAAGGGCTTCATGGAGCCGCGGAGCCAACGCCGGCAACTGTCCGCCTTCAGGCTTGCACTAAGTGAGGAAAAAAAAAAGCCTTGCTTGTTTGAGCCGAGTTTGCTGCGACTGGCCTCCGCTATCTTTCCTAATTCATAAGCTCACGCGCTGGCCCACAGAGGCACTCTGAACAAATTCTGAAAGTTTAAATCATTTGAGTCATGGTAAAAACAGTGCGGGGCTCCTCGTTTATGTCCTCAGGAAATAACCGAGGGGTGACCTCGTCCAGGCCACCACCCCAGCCTTGGCCATCCCTAAAGCACTTTGCCACATTGTCACATACACATGCGGTGTGCGCCTTAGACTGTAAGCTCTTGAGGCCAGCCAACAGCCTGGGGCCTGGCGCAGAGCCCGACGTGGGGAGACGGTCAGATGGTGTTTGTTGAGTGACTGAATGGTGTGCATGAACGAGTGAAGTGGGATTCTCATGAGAAGGGCAGATTGACCCTTTCCAATTCTGTGAGTCCACAATTCCTTGTTGAATTTGGGGCTAGTGAGGGAAGAACGGGGAGTTGAGTTGGTGCTGAACTAAAGCCCTGGGCTGTGGTGTTTGCCAATTTCCCTGGTGTAAATACTCCCACCATGGCTGGTTCAAGCTGCCAAATGTTTAAAAAACAGCTCACAAGCTCTCTTGAAAATTTAACAACGGGTTCTTATGAGCCAGTCAAGCCATCTCCAGCCGTGCATTTATTTCTACTCATTTTCCTTCCTTCCGAGCAGGAGGCGTCAGGGAGTCCGTCTCTGCAATGGAGACGGGATGGGAAGAGGGTGGGCCTGCAGCTGTAGGAAGGGGCTTGGAGTTGGTCCTAAGGGCAGTGTTATTTATTTTTATGCGTGTTCAGATTGGCATTTTAATATCCTCCTGAGTGCAGAGAGAAGGGGGTTAGAACCAAGTTGCCATAGGCAGGCAGGGGAGCTGGGAGGCTGCCGGTCCCATCCTGGTGGAGAAGTGGGGGTTAAGAATTGCTGAGAGGCGGCGCTGCTGCAGCCTCGTGCTGGCGTGACTGTGGCTGCCCTGGGGGCTGTCACAGGAGGGTGACCCAGCTGGGCCACTGGATGAGTGCTGGTGCCATTTTCTGAGATGAAAAAAAAAAAAAAAAATGGGAGGAGGAGTAAGATTTAGGTGAAAGAAGAGAAACTCTTGCCTGCCCGCCCGTTTTCCTCCTGAATTCTCCTCTTTGGGGAGCTGTGTTCTGGGGCCTGGGGGGCATTTGCATAAGGCACAGCCTGCCATTTGGTTAGTAGGGGAGGGGATGCGGGAATGGACGAGCAGATACTGACTATGGCTGTGTGTATAGGGACTTTTGAAGGGTCTTGACCTGAGGGGATGCAGTGAGGACGCCCCACAGTGCCCGATGGGGTCAAGGGACCAGCTTGAGATGTACAACAGATGAAGCCTGAGAGGACTTTGAATGCCAGGGAGCAAAATGGGAGTAACAGCAAGCAACCTGCGGCCCTCCGGCTGAGACCCTGCTGGGGTCTGAGATGTCCCCCCGCTGGGTTTGGGGGGCTGCAAGGGCAGCCAGAGGCCAGCTCAGGGCTTCTTCTGGGGCACATGACACAGTGGTTTCCCTGACCAGACAGGTACACAGGATTAATAAGGCCGACACACTCTCCCGGGGGTGTGCAGCTGAACTAGCCTTGCTCCAAGTGAACCATCAATCACTCCCCCCTAATAGCTCTGCAGGCTGCCGCTCCCCCCGCTGAATTTAAAGCGAGAATCCAGGCTGCCGGGAGGAAGATGCTGCAGCCCTTAACCACCGTAATTATGAAGCCTTGGTGGAAAGAGATGCTTATCTTTAATGTTAAGTGAACAGAGCAGGAGCCCAACGTCCTGCCTGCGTGCGTGCAGCCATGTGCAGAAGCGTCGGCCTGGAAACAGGGCTGCCGAGAACCTGTCACTTTCAAAGTGGGGGCGGAGGCATGGGGCGGGGGGACTTCATACAATTAAAACTGCAATTCGTAATATCGATACCTTGTTCTTTTATTTTAAAATGTTATATTTTCTCCTTACCTTAAGAGGAATCAGCTCACTGTGAAATAGCTGGGAACTACATGAACCTGAAGACGGACATGCAGACCCTATAGGACCCTGCCGGCAGGCGGAGGACCGTGGCGGGTCCTTTTGTTCTGGGTTTTGCCCCTGGTTGCATGCATGCACATTTGCTTTGCATTGTTGTTTTTACAGAGTGGAGATCATTCACTGTATTTTTAATATGTATTTTTAAGTAAGTGACTAGTCCCAGGGATGAGGCTGAACTGGGAAGGCACATTTTGTTAATTTGACCGGTAAACCCAATTTTCAAATTTCCCTTACAGGGAGAAAAAGGAGAATATTTCGCTCACTTTGAATTGATATCGACGCATCCCCCCAAAGCCGGCAATATCGACCCCAAAGCTGGCATCATCGCCCCAAAGCCGGCAATATCCAGCAACTTCCGGAGCCACTCCTGCATGCGGGGTTGATGTGGGCACTCCGAGGGGGCTAGAGCCCTCATCCTGGCCCACACTGGCCTGGGACGAAGAGGCAGCTATGAAGTGCTGAGGGTCAGGTGGTGTACCCGGAGGAGGCTTCTCTGTGGTTCTTCCAACTGTGGTTCTCTGTGGCTTAGAAGTCAGGAACGAGGCTGGTGAAGCTGTGTCCTGGAAAGGCATTCTGGGCAGGGGAACAACCTAAGCAAAGGCGGGGAGGCAGGAGGCAGATAAAGAGGAGGCAGGCAGACTGCAGTTCGCCTGGCTGGGAACGCAGTCAGCTTTTCTTTGGGTGTAGTCTTTTGTGCCCAGGTCACTCGGAAGAGTTATCTGGACTCTGAAGAGGCTCGCTGGTTACTGCCCACTTTTCCTCAAAGCTCCCATCCTGCTTCCTCTGGGAAGCCTTCCGTGGTTTCTCTGAGTGAGACGCTCCCCTACGCCAGGCCTGCAGCACTCAACACACTAAGATGCAAAATTGGCGTGATGAATGGGTTCAAATATGCCCCCCTCCCCTGGACTTTACAGGGGGCCGGGCTGCTGGCTTGTGTTCCCAGTGCCAAGCCCAGGGCCTGGGCGCTCAGCCATATGGAAGGAAGGTACTCACAGTCTCCACAATGTCAGCCCACCCTGTGGGTGGAGGGACTGCAACTGTGGCCCCACAACCCTGCCCCCAGCCCCTGCCTCGCGGGACCTGCTTGGTCTCTCAGCTACTTTGTTGCGAGTTTCTAGGCATGGAGATGATTTTCTAGTGATTGGCTATTTTTCTTCCTTTTTTTTTCTGGTGACCCTTCTGTGTAATTAAAAGACAGCTATTTGTCTGGGTGTCATGGCTCACACCTGTAATCCCAGCACTTTGGGAAGGCAACGCAGGCGGATCACCTGAGGTCGAGAGTTCGAGACCAGCCTGATCAACATGGAGAAACCCTGTCTCTACTAAAAACACAAGATGTGTGCTGGCGGGTGCCTGTAGTCCCAGCTACTCGGAAGGCTGAGGCAGGAGAATCGCTTGAACCCAGGAGGCAGAGGTTGTGGTGAACCGAGATGGCGCCACTGCACTCTAGCCTGGGCAACAAGAGCAAAACTCTGTCTCGAAAAAAAAAAAAAAAAAAAAAGCTATTATTCTAGAAGACAAGGCAGCAGGAAGCAGAGATGCAGCTCTCTGTGTACTTGTGTGGAAATTTATTGTCTAGAGCACAGAATTCTGCTTGAGGCTCTGGTGTCAAAGCAGACTCTGGGGTGAAGACCCGGCCCAGGCTCCTACTCAGGCCCTCTCTGGGCCCACCCTTATCCACATGGTGTCTTCCTGAAGCTCTTGCCACCCCACTGGGTGGGGTGACAGCCTCCATTTCTTGGGGGGCACTAACTCTGCCAGTCTGATGACATCCATGGAATCTGTGAGCCTCATGACGGTGGCAACCCAGCCTGGCAGCCGTGGTGTCCGCCTGGAACCTGCCCTTCCGGCTTTGGGAGTCTTGAAACCCCTACTCCTTCCACTGGGCGTGCTGCCGGTGCTGGGTACCCCGGGGAGCGCCACGCTACAGCTCCCGCCTCCCTAACACAGAAGCCCGAGCCCGTGTTCCTGCCTGGCCCGGCCGTTTGAGAGGCCCCTTCCTTCCCCCAGAACAGGAAACTCCAGGCAATGTCAAGGTCATGCCCAGCCTAGAGGAAGTGCCTGTAATCGGCCTAGCCCAGAGCACGGTGGGTGCAGCCCCCAGTGGAAAGAGTGGGGTTCAGCCCCCAGCACCCACTCGCTGGCCACGTGCCTCTAGCACAGGGTCCTTCCTCACCCCGCTCTGGGAAATGTATTTTCTGGTTGGAAATCCTCTGTGGGTGGGCCTTGGTGGTCCTGGCATCTGTGAACCCCTTTCAGCACCTCTGGGAACAGCACCCCCCAAAGTCGCTGGGTCCCAGGGTGGAGGGTTCGGAGGTCCGGGTGGCCTTGGAGCCCCTGCCTGGCCAGGCCTCCGCCCCTTGGCTCGCGGCAGCCCACAGCTGCTGAGGATAAAGCACGCTTTGGCCCGGGTCCAGCTCCCTGAAGCCACGGAGAATTGCAGTTTAGCAAGTTCGTCAAATCCGCCCGAGGCTGGAGCCCAGAGCTGCATCTGCGGCGTCCAGGCCTCCCAGCAGCTTCCTTATCGCGTCCGCCTCCACCCAGGGCCTCTTCCCATAGCCCTGGATTAGGCCCCCGGCAGCTGGGCGGGGGCGGGCGCCAGGGGGGCAGGGGTTGCTGAGCTGGGGGCCCAGGGCCTCTCTGGCTGGGGCCCTGGTCTGCTCCGCCCCTACTTCCTTGTGTGGGCCTGAGGAGGGAGCTGCAGACTTCTAGGTGGCTGGGTCCTCCTGCCCGTCCAGGGGTCCTGGAAGTGGCAGGCACAGCCCAGCAAACCCGTACATCCAGGCCAGGAGAGAGCATCTGGAGGAGGGGGAAGGCAGGAATGCTGTGGAGACGCCCTGGGGTGGGGGGGGGAGTAAGGTCTTAAGGGGAGGGGCCACCCTGTGTCGGTGACGCTGGGTCTGGAGCAGGAAAGGCAGGAGGGATCCGAGGCCTCGACAGGGTGCAAAAGCCCTTCCCCTACATTCTCATCCTGGAGCCCACGGATGTGGCATCAAGAGGTAGCTGTTTGGACCCTCAAAGCATCTGTGAGGTCCGCCAGGCGCTTCCATGGTGGGGACACATCAGTGGCTCCTTCCCCTAGAGGAACACTACAGGCCACTCATCCACAGTGTCCCAGATGCAGTGACTTGCTTACCTCTGGGACTAGAGAGCTCACTACCTCACTGGAAGTTCATCCTTTGTGAAGGAGCTCTCATAGCTAGGAAGAGGCTTTCTAGAACTGCTCCTGGGTCCCAGCACATCTGGAGGTGACAACCATGACCTTCTGGAACTCTTCCCTCCAAACCAAGTCTCAGGGCTTCTCCCATCTGCTCCTGACAAGACCCACCTCAGTGCCCTCTTCAGAACGGGAGTCAGTTGTCAATTTCTCCCAGAAGTGAGTGTTAGTGTCTAGGTACAGTTGCAGCTGGCTCTCACCTCCCTAGCTATGAATACCATGCTCCTGTTAATTGAGCCCTAGGCTATCTCTCTGCTGTTTTTTTTTTTTGTTGTTGTCTGATGAACCCATCACCCTGTTGAGTCTTGTGGAGTGGTGGTGTTGGTGTTTCTGGTGGTAATTGTGGATGAAGCAGAGGGATGACACATCCAACTTGGGGAAACTGAGGCCCAGAGGGACAAGGCCTGGCTCAAAGTTACACAATCCATGGATGGCAGGACTGAGAGGGGAGTCACACCTCCTGACCTCTGCCAGCAGTCGGCCCAGCCAGCACACAGTTCCTCCATCTAGGCCGAAAGAGGGGCCTATACCCACTCTCCCTCCTCCCTCCGCCCTTCCCGGGCCTCTCAGCCAAGCGGGGGAAGGTAGAGTGTGAGCGCCCCACAGGTCCTCAGATGGTCTTGATTACCGGCAGAGGGAGAGAGGCCCCTGCCCTGTGTCCTGCTAGCTGTTCCAGGGAATCCAGTGCGCTCAGGGGCCTGCGGGCCAAGGCCTCGCGCAGCTGACCGCGGCCAGCACATTCTGCAGACTCGGGCGTTTCCAGAGATGGCTGGGCCTGCACATTCCTTCCTGCTGAGGGAACTCCCCAGCAAGGCGGAGAAGGGTGGCTAGCTCCAAGAGGGCCTCATGGTGGGAAAGGAGAGAGCTTGCGTCCACACAGCGGCTAATGCACACCAGAGGCTGGCCGGTGTCTGCCTTGTGACACAGGAAAGTGGGTGCCACACTCTCCTTCTCTTGCAGAGGGGAATGTGACTTTGAGAGGAGACGACAATGGTGGCCCCTTCCAGGGCTGTTACGACTGACTTGGTTCATGTGAGAGCTCAGCTCAGAGCCTGGAACCAGCGGGAATCTTACCAGGAATCTTACTGCCATTGTCCCAAGCCACATGGCTAGGTGGCAGTAGACCAGGGATTGGAACTTGTGTCCAGGATACAACCCAGGGTGGCTCCCTTGTGATAAGGGCCACCCTGTTTGGTGATGACCCCCCCCTTCCTGCACTGCCACCAGCTTGGTCCCCGACCCAGAGGCTCCCAAGTGGCCATGACCCTGGTTTGAGTGTCCTGAGGACTTGGTGGGCATGAGGCGACAGCCCTTGCCTCCAGTACCTGCTGAGGACGTCTGGCTGCGGGAAGCTGCGGATGACCACCCCTGAACCGGGATTCCCTTCCCTCTGTCTCCCCCCATTGCCAGAGGCCGCGCGGGTATCCTGCGGGCAGGATTCCGCTGCCACCACAGAGGGCTGGCCAGCAGCCCACAAGTTTCCACCAACTAATAATTTTTACAAACCTCCAGCCTCATAAAAACTCACAGTGGCCTGAACAACCATGGCCAAGAGTCTTGTGGGAAAACGGATGGCCCTGAGGCCAGGCACAGACGATCTCGGCCAGAGGCCACTTCCTGCCTCTACTCAGACCTTTCCTAAGGCGCCCCTGTGGCCCCCTGGATAAAGGCTACGCCCCTCCTGCAAGGGACCGGAAGAGGCCCTGAGCGCTGGCTACCGTGCCCCAGCCCCACACCCTCCTGCCTCGGCTCTCTGCTCAGCTGCTTGGAGCTGTGGGTGAACTGTCTCTGTGCTACTGCTGCTGAGTACAAGCCTTTGCATGGACTGTTCCTTCTGCCTGAATGCCCTTCTTGTCCCACCATTGGGAACACAGAGATAACGAACACATCCTTATCCTAGAGGGCCCCAGGGGACATGGCATGTGATTGGACAGTGACATCGACGGCTCTGATTGGGACCTGGGAGGGAGTGACACGGCGCCTGCATCTGACTTCTGTTCGGAACGTGGGCCCGGGTAGCAAGGGTCACCCTGCGGCAGGGAACAGCAGGCTCCAGGGGGAAGGGACCCTGGAAGGACCCCGGAAAGGTCCATGATGCAAACCCATCCCTGAGCAGTCCTCTGGGGATCGGAGGGGCTGATGTGGAGAGTGCCCGGAGCAGAGGCGAGGGGGCACAGATGGGCAGAGGGCTGAAGGAGTGCGTGGGTTGTGGAAGAATTTTCAAGAAGGTGGCAGATGGGGGACACATATATGGAGGCTGATGCCTTCAGAAGAGAGGAGCGTTGCGTTTGTGATTCTGGAGTGGACCACTGGATGTGAGCTGGGATCTGGGCAGCTGATGGGGGGTGAGAGCCATGGGCACATGGGGTCTTCAGTGCTGGAGGATGAGGTCACTGGCAGCATGGCAGGAGGGGAGGGCATGGGGCTGGGACTGAACTTCTGAGTAGCCGCTTTTGGAGGCAAAAGGGCAAGAGCCAGGCCTTTGGAGAAAGTCTGGGAAGGGTCTCCAAAGTGGAGGGGGAACTTGGGTCCCAAAGCCACCGAAAGAGGTGTTTCAGCAGGAGGGATGATTGGCTGCCTGGGGTGGCCACGACAGGAGGCGGGAGGGGTGTCATCCAGTCTGGCAACCTGGGACCTTGGCATCCTTGGGGGTTGTGGCAGCAGCCAGTGGTGGGGGTGGTGTGAGCAGCTGTGAGAGGTTGGGGAGGATGGGCTGAGCTGAGGGGAGGTGGGGGCGGGGAACTGCTTCCTGTCCTGTAACCCCGACACTCAGGGGCACTCCAGGGGGAAAGGTTCACTCCGTCCCCTGAAGGGATCGTCTGTGGAGGTGGGGGCTCCAGGGCTCTGAGGACTCTGATGGACTCCCAGGGAGGCAGCTTGTGCCGTGGAGGGGACCCTGCTGCCCCCGGAGCTGAGTTCGGTCCCCCTGCCCTGCTCATCACAGCGAGAGCTGTCCAAGGCTCGGCTCGCCCATCCGCACGGTGAAAGTGCCAGTGGGAACACGTCGTGTGCTCTGGGCTGTGGAGAGGACTGGACGCCAAAGGTGTCCGCAGGCGAGTTTTTCTGTCCCCACAGTAGGTGGCCAGAGACTCGTAGCTTCTGATGGAGACTTAGCACTCAGCTTGAATGAGCCTTGTGGAGACTGAAGTGTGGGCCGCCCTTTGGCAGACGCGGACCTGGCCCTTCTCAAGGTGCGCATTCAATCAAATGAAAAGTGCGCAGGTCTGAGGAATCGTCTGTTACCCGAGTCTCTTGGCAGCTGTCCCTGCTCAGTGCGCTGGAGAGGCTGGGAACCACAGAGGGGCTGGCAGGGCCAGGCCAGCCTCCAGGAGGGCCATGGCTTTGGGTTTCCATCTGGAAGCGGGGCTGTGGCCATGTGAAAGTGAGGCTGGAGGCTTCGCCCTCTGAATCCTGACGGAAGGCTCTTCTGCTGCCAGGCTGTGGGACGCAAGGGCCATATGGACCTGGAGCGCAATGACGCTGCTAGGACTTCCAGCTGGACACAGAGGCCAGTTCCTCCCATGCAAAGGTCTTCCTTTAGCTGGCCTCAAAAGAGGGGCTTCCAGGAACAGAGGGAGGGAACAGGGAGAGCCAGAGCCCACCTCCTCCCGACTCTGCACACACTGCCCACGGCAGCTCCGTTTCTCCTCTGGAAACCTCTCCCAAGGGTTGACTAGACGCTGGGCCCTCCCAACTTCACACGCCCTCTGAAGGTATGCTTCCTGTCCGTGCACACGTGATCACAGCAGCATCACGCACAGTAGCCAGAAGGTGGACGCAGCTGAGTGTCCACTGAGGGGTGGATGGAGAAACAAAATGTAGTCAGTCTACACAATGGAATACTATTCAGCCCTGAAAAGGAAGGGAATTCTGGCCCGGGCTACAACATGGGTGAACCTTGAGGACGTTATGTTGAGTGAAATAAGCTTGTCACAAAAAGTTACATAAAATTCGCTTTATATGAGGGAGTCAAAATCATAGAGACAGAAAATAGCACGGTGGCTGCCAGGGCTGGGGGAGGGGGAATAGGGAGGTAGTGTTTAATCTTTTGGAGTTTCAGTTCTGCGGGATGAAACGAGCTCTGGAGATGAGAGTGGTGACGACCGCACACCAGCGGAAATGTACGTCACACCACCGAACTGGACACTTCACAATGGTTAAGATGGCAAACATTCTTTTACCACAGTTAAAAAATCAAGACTTAGGCTGGGCACCATGGCTCACGCCTGTAATCCCATCACTTCTAAAGGCTGAGGCAGGCGGATCACCTGAGGTCGAGAGTTCGAGACCAGCCTGACCGACATGGGGAAACCCTGTCT
This sequence comes from Cebus imitator, assembly GCF_001604975.1. Classification (NCBI taxonomy): domain Eukaryota; kingdom Metazoa; phylum Chordata; class Mammalia; order Primates; family Cebidae; genus Cebus; species Cebus imitator. Next base: position 2,732,606 of record NW_016107367.1, on the reverse strand, counting down.
CTACTAAAAATACAAAAATTAGCTGGGCGTGGTGATGCATGCCTGTAATCCCAGCTATTCGGGAGGCTGAGGGAGGAGCATTGCTTGAGCCTGGGAGGCGGAGGTTGCAGTGAGCCGAGATCGCGCCACTGCACTCCAGCCCCCAACAAAAGTGAAACTCGTCTCAAAAAAAAAAAAAAAAAAAAATCGAGATTTGTATTTCATTAAGAGTTTATGAAATCAGTATGGTTCACCATCACGGTGCTTAGCTGGGAAGCTGTCGCGCAGGGTCTCGTCAGAAGCCTGTGCGCCCTCTCCTCCTCTTCCTTCCTTTCTCACCCTCATGCGGGTTGATCAGAGCCCTCTCCTAAGGGAAGAAAGCCCAGGCCTCCTGGCCTCCAGCCCAGAGCACCAGGGAAGGGACCAGCCATGCCTGATCTGGGGAAGAGGCTGCAGAAGGCAAGGCAGCGGTTTTTGGGGACACGGTCCAAGCTAGAAAGCCAGGTGAGGCTTCCTGATGCCTGCCCATCTGGCCTGGCCAGAGAAAAACAGACAATTAAGGGATGCACCAGAGTCATGCAGCCCCTTTGGCCCCGGCAATATCAGACGCTTCAGAGACCTGACTGTCTCGCCGTTGGGCTGACACCGGCCTTAAAAGAACAAGCAGGTCGGAGGATGGAATTAATTTCCTAAAATTGAATGTCATGTTGAAAAGTCACCTCAGGATTTCTTGCCAGAGGGAAGGAGAGATGGCCGTTTGGTCTTTGCTCTCTCAATAGCCTGTCGCAGCCTGCCACTTACATTTTCAGTCTGGGGTTGAACTGCATGAAAGTGCCATCGTGTTAGGGCAGGAATCGTAGAAATAAGCACGTCCATTTCTCGTAATTGAATAAAAATAACTGTGAAAAGGTGGTTCTGGAGATGAGGGGAAGACAGAAAACAGACCTCAGCTCTGTATTCTCCGGGGAAGCACGGGTGCGGAGACATCAGGTTATTTTGCACGTAATGACACCCAATGCGGTGAGGAAATTGTCACCAATACGCTGGAGAGCTTGAAAGAGAGACAGCCTCTTTGGAAGTGAATGGGAAAGCACGTATGAAGCATTCTCAAAGGCCGGTGCTCCCATCACGCAGCCTTCCTCCTCTGGAGATGCGCTTCTAAGAAAACCACCCCCAACTGAGGGAAAAACCACTTGCTTGAAGGTGTCCCACGCGGTGTGAGTCAGACCCTGAAATTTGGAGGTGACCCCTGCCCTGGGTAACACCAGGACAGCTAAGCCCGTAAGAGCCTCCAGAGAGGGGCGGCAGGAACCCTTCCACAGAGAAGGGAAAATCAGACCAGCGTGGTGCCCACGCCCCCGGGTGAAAATGCCACCCATGTTGACCCTGTCCCCAGAAGAGCTTCCTCAGGGAGTTTTACCTGGGTTAGTCACATCGTAGTTAAAATCTGACAGTTTCATTATGTGAAGTAGAAGCTTCGGGGACAAGACCTCTGCGTGTGTGTGTGCGTGTACGTGCTTAAAAAACCTCCGACAGGCTGGGCACGGTGGCTCACATCTGTCATCCCAGAACTTTGCGGGGCTGAGGCAGGACTGCTTGAGCCCGGGAGCTTGAGGTCAGTCTGGGCAACATAGTAAGAGCCAGTCGCTACCAACAATCACAGTAAAAACGAGGTGGGCGTGGTGGGGTGCACCTGCCATCCAGCTACTCGGGAGGCCAAGGTGGGAGGATCGCTGAGCCCAGGAAGTCATGGTTTCGGTGAGCTATGATCGCACTGCTGCACTCCAGCCTGCGGGGCAGAGCGAGACCCTGTTTTCTTTTTTTAAACCCAAAACAATAAAACACTCAGAGAGTCAGCTAATGGAACACGACAGAGGAGCAGGCAGGGATGAAACCCCGCCATGCCTCTGGCGGCGGTGGCTGAGCTGGGGGCGGCTGGGTGGGGCGCAGGGTCAGACGGGTGCTTCTCCTCTTTTATCAGAATGGGCTTTAATGCTTCACGCTCTCATCCTTTCTGTTAAGGTAAAAAACACAAGAAAGCTGCCCCCACTCTGTGCTCAGTCTTGTGGGCTTGGCTCAGTTTCCTACCCCACTAGGTGTCCTCTGGTCCCTCCTGTGCCCTTCCATGGCCTCGAGGGAACCAAACCCTGCTACCCTCACCTCAGCCCCCTCTGCTGCCACAGTCCCTTCAGGGTCCCAGGCAGCTTTACCAGGCATCTGGGGGCAGGAAGGGGAGGGGAAGGGGGAATCCTCTTTGCAGGAAAAAGCCTCTCAGCTGAAGGGGCCTGGGGGCTGCCCAGGGCTCACCCCCGTCTGCCCATGCCCACCATCCCACTATCTCCCCACTGCCCTCCCCATGCCTACACACTCCTTGTACAGAGGAGAAGGGAGAGTCTCCAGCCCTCTTCCTGGTCCTGGGGTCCCAGGTCCCTCCTCTCTCCCTGGTGGCCTTGGACCAGTCACTATTCTGGCGCCGCAGAGCAAAGGGGACCTCAAACAATCGCTCCACCCCGGAACCTTGGTGCTGGGTCTGACATCTGACCTTGTTAATTCTTAGATCGATTTGCCACAGGGGAGAAATTACCTCTGCAATGGGCTAAACTTGGTTAGACTGCCCTGGTTGCAAGGGAGCAAGGCAGGAGAGTCCCTCTCTGTTTTACGGGGCTCTCCCGGTATCTTCAGGGAGTCCAGGGAAAGGCCTGGCTTGGTGTCAATGGCAGAAACCCCAGCGGCTCAGGTCCGGCCTGGGATTCCCGTGGTGCCCTCTGCTCGCTGCCAGCCTGGTCTCAGAGGACTCATGCTGCCCCATGACGGGAACCCGTGCGGAGTGGGGTGGGTGGAGAGGCTGGAGGTGGCGGGAGCAGATGCACGTTGGAGGACTGCGTGCAGGGAGGGCAAGGTGGGGGCCCCGATCAGTCAGGATCTGTCTGTCGTCAAATGTAGGGAATGAAGGGGCTCTCTCAGGCCAGCGCCAGGTGGGCGGGACGTGTTTCCAGCGGCCTTCCTGTGGCCTTAGTGGCACGGCCAGCTCCCGTGCTGCCTCTGTGGCTAGTTCCAGGACCTCCCCAGGCACCACATCCTGGCTCCATGGGACCCTCTCCGGGTCCGGGGCCAGCAGGACCCCTGGCAATGTGCCCAGCTTTCTCTGGTTCACACAGCACCATCAACTTGGCCCCCAGCACGTCCTCGGCCACCCTCTCGTCTCTCTGTCCCTCAGCCACAGTCCCAGTTGAGGTCACATCCTGCTCACAGGGGCCTGACTGCGCCCCAGGTCCCTCTGCCACCAAGCTCCGGTCCTCATCTCATGTTCATCCTGAGCCAAGGCAAGCTGCCTGGACGTCCACCCTGACTGTGCCGCTGCCCTGCTCATAGCTGGGGCCCCAATCCCAGCCTCTCTACCTGCAGCCTCCGCATGCCTGTTCCCTACGCCGGGATGGTCTCCACCCCACCCTCAGCTTCCCGGCTACCTGCTTCCTCCCGAGGCTCCGCTTACCCCTCCTCTCCTCCAGGAAGCCCTCCCTCACTACCTCCTTCCCAGAACTTCTCCTCCACTTTGGGGCTAACTCTCCCTTCTTGCCCCCACCATCAACCCAGTCTAACTGGAGTGTGGCCGGAGCCTCAGTCAGGGCAGTGCAGGTTCACACATGACCAAGGATGAGTGCAGGTGGTCACACATGGGTTTCCAGTTGCCTCTGCGGGGCTTGGGTGGGGGAGGAGGTGCAGCCCCTGAGGCCCCATCCACTCCCCTCACCATGACACCGGCCTTCACCGGCCCTCCACTTCCTGGTGAAAAGCAGACCGGTGGCCTCGGGCACCTGTGGCAAGGCTGGAGATGCTTCTCTCCTGTCAGCGTGGGCATGACTTATGTGGCTGCCTTGGCCCCGGCTGCTCCAGCTTGGGGGGATTAATTGCCCTGTCGCTGGAGGCAGGCGGAAGCTGGACAGCAGGTGGGCAGAGCAGGAGAGGGGGACCCGAGGCCTGAACCTCTGTGTTTTTGGGGTGAGGGCTGCGTCCCTGGAGGGAGGGGGCGCTTGTGGTCCTAGGAGAGGGTCCCCGGTGAGCTCCTCTGCAGGGACCCATCCACGGGGCGGCCCACATTAGTATTCTCCGCACAAGAGCTTGCAAAGGAATGACTCACATACTGGCTGACTAATTTGAAAGTAAGCCACTTTTGCTGCAAGTAGGAAGGTTCAGTGAATCTTAAAAACTACGCAATGGAGATTTTATTCCTCGTTCTAGAATTTTCCTTCTGCCGGGAAGGTGGCTTTGCCTCTGTTTATGGTAACAAGAATGCCTTTGGTGTGTCCGCCTGTGGCAGCTGTGGTTGGGGAGTGTGGGCAAACTGAGCTCACAGGTGTGGCTTGCTTAACGCTCACGGGTTGCGTGCCTCCGCAAACGACTGAACCTCCCCCGACAACCGGGCACACCCACCGCACAAAACACACATTCGGTGGGATGGGGACCCAAGCCCTGCTCAACTGGGATAAGGACCTCCTCCTACACGGGGTGGCGGGCTTCAAAGAGACAGGTACATGAGGGGGAGGATTATTTTCCTCTTTTACCGACAGGTAGCTCAGAGGCTCAGAGAGATTAAGTTATTCATCTGAGGTCACACCTCAGATGGGATCACCTCCTCCCCAGGCTGGTGGCTGCCCTCAGCCTTCCCAGCTTAGTTCTCTACCCTGAATTAGAGCAGCAGACAAGGGCAGAGCTTCAGGCTCGAGGGGATGAGTTTTAACTGTGTCCTACGGGAGGCGGCTTGTGCTGGAAGGGTCTCAAGCTAGGAAGTGGGAAATCGGGTCTCAGCATCGGTCAGGAAGGGAGGAAGCCCTCCAGGAGGCACTGCAGGTGGGAGGCTGAGAGTGAAAGGCGGCCTGAGCTGCATGGGGCCAGAGGACGTGCCTTGGAGGGGGACCCCAGCTCTGGGGAGTGGACAAGGGAAGGAGAATCCTAAAGGGAACTCCTGAGACCCTGGATCGAGCAATTCATCTCCAGGACCTGACCTCCCTTGGACCCCTGCATTCTTTATCTTCTTCTTCTTTTTTTTTGGGACAGGGTCTCTCGCTATTGACCAGGCTGGAGTGCAGTGGAATCATCTTGGCTCACTGTAGCCTCAACCTCCCAGACTCAAGCAATCCTCCCACCTCAGCCTCCCGGGTAGATGGGACTAGAGGCATGCAGCACCACGCCTGGCTAAGTTTTCCATTTTTTTCTAGAGATAGGGTCTTGTGATGTTGCCCAGGCTGGTCTGGAACTCCTGAGCTCAAGCAATCCTCTCAAAGTGCTGGGATTACAAGCGTGAGCCGCCGCACCTGGCCGACCCCTGCTTTAAATTGTCCACAGCCCATGGACTGGCTACCTCCCTTCCCTAGCTCTGGTTATCTCCTGAGCCCTTCTCACTCTGACACACTCCGTCTCCAGCACAGACAGGAGACACCCTGGGGCTGGGTGAACAGTGTCCACCGTCCTGCAGCGAAGTGTTGCCCCCAAGTCTCCCCTCAGGCAGCTGCTCAGGGGGAGGGGTGTGTTGGAGCTTCGAGGGAGAGTGACCTCTGCCACCTGACCTCAGGAAGGGAGGGGATGGAGGTGGTGGAGGCCACAGCGGGAATTCCCTGCACCCTGAGCCCTGAGGCTGCTGAGTGTGATGCCGTGTTGGCTATGTGGCTTTGGGAAAGCTACTTGCACACCCCCTGCCTCAGTCTCCTCACCTGCACACGGGAATAATCATTTATTCTTCCCGGGCTGGTCATCACATGGTTTTTACTATCTGCAGCGTTCACAGCAACACGCTTTAAAGATGTATGTGACCAGTAAATGCATTGGTACATGCTGGGAACCTGGGGTGGGCACAGAGCGAGTGCTAGATAAAGTTTTGCTGTGATGCCTCTGTTTTCTGACTTGCTGTGTTTCTCTGGGCAGGTGGCTCTGTCACTCTGAGACCCAGCTGCTTCATCTGCAAAGTTGTGATAACGCTGGTGTCTGTTTCACAGGGAATTCGGGAGGTCTGGATGAGGTAGCTCATAGAAGATGCTTGGCATGGGGCCTGGCACCTTTTAAGTGGTCCATTAGAGCTCACTGATGATTATGGAGTGGCAGTGCTGGGCCTGGCGCCCGGCCCGGGAGGGCTTACCCGCCTCGCCGCACCGGCCCCTTCTGCAGCCACTTTACCTTCCCCGGGAAGCTGTTTCTCTCTGGCAGCAGATGATGGGCAGAAAATTGAAAAACTTAGTCAAAGCAGCATATTCGATTCCTAGAGCCCCCGCTCCGTCCCGCCGCCGTGACACAAGCCAGAGATAACATCCTCCCAAATAGGTCTACTGAAGTCAACCCATTACAAGTGCGGACACGCTTGGAGATAACAGAGGCCTGCGAGTTCTTAATATCCTGCCTGGCATGCGGGAGGGATAAATGAGCGGCGAGGCCAGACAGCGCCGGCTGCAGCCCTCCGCCACGTCCCTCGGCCATCCGTCAGCCTGCGTGTCAGGCGGTGTCTTTGGCCCCGAGTTTGGGAAATATGGTCGCCATAGGGATGGAGTCAAATGCCTCCTTTTGAAAACAGATCTGCTTAAAATTTATTAACTTAGACAACTCCACCAGGAGAAACAATCAGTTCCTGGAACTCTGTAATCACGCAGCCCACATGGCTCCCTTCCTTAGTGTCAGCTCCGGTGATAAAGGCGGGCTGGGTCCAATGGGGAGGCAAATGTCCTGGAAGGGGAGGTACGAGAGGGTGCGAGGCGAGGCGTCGGGTGTCATGTTCTGCAGCGAGCAGGGACCCAATTACTTCTGACACACTTGTCTCCTGAGCCAGTCATTCATCACGCCCGCCAGCGCCAGGGGCCTCCTCAGTCCCTGCTGGGCGCCAGGCTGGGGCCAAGGGTGTAGGGAAAGCAAAACGTGGTCCTGCCCCTAAGGAGCCACCATTAATCGAGCAGAGACAGTGACAAGTGTCTGGGATCACGCTTGGTGATCTCATCCTGTCCATAGCTATAAATTCCACTCATGCGCTGATGAGTTCTGAATTTACGTTGGCAGCCAGGACCTCTGCCTTGACCCCCAGACCCTGCCATCCAAAAATCCTCTCCATAACCTCACTGGAATGTCTAATGCACCCTGGCATCCTCAAAGCGCCCTGTCCCAGGCAGAGTCCCCAGTCCTCCCGGCCGCCTGCTCCCCTGCAGCCAGCCCCGTCTCCCACAGCCAGCCTGTCAAGAAGGCCCGTGAGACCTGCCTTCTGAGACTACCAGGTTCCAGCTCTGTCTATGGCTTCCGCGGAAGACTGGGGCAGCTCCTACCTGGCCCCCTGCCTCACGCGTGCTGTGCCCCTTCCTCTTCATCTGGGCCTAGCGCTGGAGGAATCCTGCACAGGCATGAACCGCGCCAGCCCCTCCTCTGTCCACAGCCCACCAAAGGCTCCTGGGTCACCCAGCCAAACAGATGATGGCTTTCTTCTCCCAGCTTGTCCCTTGGCCTGGTGATGGAGAGGAGTGAATTCTCTTAGCTATGTTCATTCATTTGCTCATCTGCCGATTCATTCATTCATTTGTTCAGCAAGTACTAACCAAACGCTTAGGCCCTGGGGAATCGGGGGTGACACAGACACAGCTCCTGTCCTCCCTGGTGTAGCCTCCTGGCCAGCAGGAAGACATCTAGATGGGGGTCCACAAGAGGTAGCGTGGTGTGGTCAGAGAGTGGTCCCCGGGACCCCTGAGGGTGAGGAGGAGGCAGGCCGGGCTCATGCAGGGAAATCAGGCCAGGTCTCCTCTTCCGTCTGGGAGGCTCAGTACCTGCAAGAACCTCTGAAGCCCTGGCGCCTTCTGGTCCCTGAGCTTCCCTGAGCTCATTTCTCAGCACTCGCCACCCCTCACTCCACTGCAGCCACACGCACTTCCCGTTTGCTCTGCAAACATGCCGGCCCCGCTCTTGCCCCAGGGCCTTTGCGCTTGCTGACGTCTGGGTGTTCTTCCCCAGGTCTGCTCCCTGGTCCGACACTGCACCTTTCCCTGAGCACATTCTGCTAACACTGGCTGGCTCGCCTTCTCTGAGGTCTGTCTCCACCAGCAGAAAGTGAGGCTGGGGTGAGTGAGGTCTGTGCCGTCATTGCTGAGCGCCCAAGGCCTTGCTGGGCACATGCTGGGTGCTCAGGAAGTGTGTGCTGAATGAGTGATTGAGTAACTCAATGACTAAATGACACGTGGCTGTCCCCCAGAGGGCGGCCTACCCTCCCTACCACTTCAGAGACTTCCTCTGTGGCTCTGCCATGGAGACAGCATCCTCTCCTTGTGCACAAGCTGGAGCCTGCCCCTGCCTGGCTCTGCCCCTGCCTGGCTCTGCCCCTGCCTGGCCTGCCTCTGCCTGACTCTGCCCCTGCCTGGCTCTGCCCCTGCCTGGCTCTGCCCCTGCCTGGCTCTGCCCCTGCCTGGCCTACCCCTGCCTGGCTCTGCCCCTGCCTGGCTCTGCCTCTGCCTGGCTCTGCCCCTGCCTGGTCTGCCCCTGCCTGGCTCTGCCCCTGCCTGGTCTGCCCCTGCCTGGCTCTGCCCTTGCCTGGCCTGCCCCTGCCTGGCTCTGCCCCTGCCTGGCTCTGCCTCTGCCTGGCTCTGCCTCTGGCTGGTCTGCCCTTGCCTGGCTCTGCCCCTGCCTGGCTCTGCCCCTGCCTGGCCTGCCTCTGCCTGGCTCTGCCCCTGCCTGGCCTGCCCCTGTCTGGCCTGCCCTTGTCATGGATGGTGTGGATACAAGCTCAGCCCTCAGCGGCCCCTGCCTGCATCTGCGTTGACAGTAAGGTCTCCCGAGGTCACTTTATCTCCCCAAAGACCTTCCTCCCTCCCTCTCTATGGCCCAAACATACCAGTCCCTTCCCTATGCTTCCCTTCTAGAACATTCCATTCAACAATTCCTCCCCCAACCACCTGTCCCTTTGGAAACCTCAATTCACAATGAAAACCTCCCACTCTCTCAACCCCCCGCACCCTGCTCCTCCAGCATCAGTCCCTGCCCCATGAGCCGGGTGGAAACCTGGGGTTCCAGGTGCCTCCCCAGCCACCCCCTACACCCCTGCTGCCAGCCCTCTTCTCAGCAGCTCCTGAGTCTCTGTGCCCTGCCCACCCCTCCTGCGTGCCCATACGTCCCAAGCACCGTATGGCACACAGCGCTGGGGCTGCCCTTGGGAGGCATCCTTCTGCCCCACCCCTCAGAGCTGACTGCCTCTGCCCCTTCTCCCTTCCTCCTCCTGCCTCCTTCTTCTCCCTCTCTCCTTCCTCTTCTCTCTCCTTCCTCTCCCTTCTCCCTATCTCTTCCTTCTCCTCATCTCTTCCTTCTCCTCCTCTGCCCCTTCTGGAGGCTCCTCCAGAGACTCATCCCTCTACCGACTCTCAGGGTCTCACACACCCTGCCCCAGCTCTGAGTTCCTGGCTGCTGGCACAGGGCCGGCCCTGAAGGAAGGCTGGGGAGGGGAAGTGGGCTTCCTGGGGTCCACTTTGCAGACAGCTACTAAGATGGCCATGAAAGGGAGACCCAGGCAGGGGAAACTGGTTGGGCAAAGGCACAGAGGTGGGAGGCGGGGGGCTTCCCTATGACCAGAGTACACTGCATTCAGAAAGCAGCAGCAGCCAGGCGTTCACACTCAGCGGCGGCTAGGCCCGTGCTGCGGTGCACTCACGCCTTCTTGATGGAGCATGACCAGGGCTGCTCCTTGGTGGAGGGGCCGGGGCATCTGAGTGGGCTTGCAGAGATGGCCTGCCATGGGGCTAAGGGCTGCCTGGGTGTGGACTGGCTCTCGGCGCTCCTGCAGGGAGGGTCCTGTCCACTCAGCTTCCTGCCCCCGGTTGGACCCGAGTCATGAAAACGCTGGCAGTGGTCAACTGCAGCCCGTGCTTACCGTGTGTGTGGTGTCAGTCCAGCACATCTGCACGGCTGTAGACACCCAAGCCCTCTCAGGGTCCCTCAGAGGAAGACACTGCTCTTATTCCTGTTTTACAGGTAGGGGGATGAAGGCACAGAGAGTTTTGGTGGCTCAGCCAAGGCCACACAGCAGAGCAGGGATTCAAACTGTGGGAATAGGTGACCTGCAAATGTCTGTGGCATTGACGAATGAACAAACAGGCTGAAGTATCACCACATGCCTTGGACAAGACGGGAGTGACCACAGCCTGGCTCTGGGCCAGCTGTGCCAGGGCAGGCAGACGGCTTTCTTCTCCCAGCTTGTCCCTTGGCCTGGTGATGGAGAGGAGTGAATTCTCTTAGCTATGTTCATTCATTTGCTCATCTGCCGATTCATTCATTCATTTGTTCAGCAAGTACTAACCAAACACTCAGGCCCTGGGGAATCGGGGGTGACACAGACACAGCTCCTGTCCTCCCTGGTGTAGCCTCCCGGCCAGCAGGAAGACATCTAGATGGGGGTCCACAAGAGGCAGCGTGGTGTTGTCAGAGAGTGGTCCCTGGGACCCCTGAGGGTGAGGAGGAGGCAGGCGGGGCTCATGAGGGAAATCAGGCTGGGTCTCCTCTGTTCCGTCTGGGAGGCTCAGTGCTCCCCTGCTCGCTTGGCGGGGCACGGACCTCCCGCCGCCCGGAGTCCTCCTGTCTCTGACTTTGTTTTCCTTCCTCTCATCTTTCTCGCCCACTTCTAATTTATCTGTCTGCGTCGGTGTCACTTCCTAAGCCCCCCTAAAGCCTCTGCAGAATGGAGTGGGGATAAATAACAGAAATGCCGCCAGCGATGGCATGTTGGGACGGCCGGATCTGCCCAGAAGGTGACCAGAAAAACTTCAAGGACTTAATTGTTCCGACTGACTTGATTTTTCTATCCTAGCCAGGAGCCTCTGAGGCCAAAATGGTGTCCCTGTCTACACCTCCCCTTTTCCATCCCGCAAAATTCTCTAAGACAGATACAAAAAAAAACCCAAATATGTCTGTGTGGGTCAGGGAGGAGGGATTTCTCTGAAATTGCTGCAGGAGGGTGTTCAGCCTTGAGAAAGTGGCCTCGAAGTCAACTGGCTTTGCAAGTCACCCTTCATCTAAGATAAAAAGTGAATTTGTTCATCTTATCCATACTCTGTCCTTTGTTCTAACGCATTTTTCCCTGAACTCGCTCTGAATAAAAATAGCCGTTTGACCATGAGTTAGAAAGCCGGGGGCCCTTCCGGCTCCTGCTGGCCGGCCCTGCTTGCATCTGGACAGCATAGCCACTTCCAACGCCATTCCCTGTTTTCATCTGAATTTTTCTAAAAGATAAGGGTTCTAAACTCTGTCAACAAAACCGATCACCTGCTCATGCTTCCTAACAGGGGCAGGTAAGTGCTCTGGGGTGAGGGGTCTCGGAGCACCGCGCTGCGGCTGCTGACGATTCAGCAGGAGCCCGGCCAGGGAGAGGGCTCCATCCTTCATGGACCTATCTCACCCACATTCTATTACAAAAATCTCACTCTGTTGAAAATTCCTTTCCCAGTTATTTTATCATCAAATAAACATGTCTTCAAAATCACAACCATAAACATGACCTCCAAAGACCTTTAAAAAAAACAGAATCTAAATCACCAGCATCCCTGTTAATCCAACATAAAGGAGCCGACCAGCGTCACGCCGGAACTGGTGGGTCAGGAGCTGGATGGCGTAACCGAGGGCTCCTCTGCGGCTCTGTTCTTCTCACTGACACATTCAGCCTTATCTGATGTTCAAGGCTTGAGGCAAGTTCCCTGGCTGCACCGTCTTCCCCAGAGACCGTGGGAAGGCAGCCAGTCTTTGATCTGCCCGTGTGATTGTGCACAGACTGTGCTTTCCACAGGACTGATCCCAGCCAGGCGCGCTCTCTGCTCAGTAGCGAAACCCTCTGGTGCTGCTCCTTTGGAACGTGCATGACCAGCGTGTAAATATCGCTGCCAGTGGCTGGTTTCTTGCCGTGGCAGCTTAGAGTCTTCTTGTCTGAGATACTACCCTCAGGTTTCAGCAAGCACTGGGCTCGTTTCCCAAGGATGAAACCCACCTTTTAATCCAGCATCCAAGAACACCCTCTGCATTTCAGGTGGTCGCGGCTACCTCTGGACGTCTTCATTGTGCTGGGGAGAATGGGTCCTCATGAGCCTGCACTCACACACCCCATGTGCCAGGCCCTGCACCAGATGCCACACAGGAAGGAACCCAGCTTGTTCTCACAGCACCCCAGGCGCGAGGGACTGATTCTTATATTGAGGTGAAATTCACATAACAGAAAATTAGGCCGGGTGCAGTGGCTCACGCCTGTAATCCCAGCACTTTAGGGGGCCGAGGCAGGTGGATCGCTTGAGGCAAGAAGCTCAAGACCAGCCTGGGCAACATGATGAAACCCCGTCTCTACAAAAAATACAAAAATTAGCCGGGCATAGTAGCACTCGCCTGTAGTCGCAGCTACTCGGGAGGCTGAGATGAGAGGGTTGCTTGAGCCCAGGAGGTGGAGGCTGCAGTGAGCTGAGACTGCATCACTGCCTGCCTATGTTGTGGCCTGTATTAGACTTCACTCCCTTTTTCTTTTTCTTTTTTTAGAGACAGAGTCCTGCTCTGTCACCCAGGCTGGAGTGCAGTGGTGTGATCTCGGCACAGGGTCGCAGGCGCCAGGCCCTGTCTGGCGGTTTAAATGTAGTAACCTGGGCTGGGCACAGTGGCTCACAACTATAATCCCAGCACTTTGGGAGGCAGAGGTGGGCAGATCACAGGAGGTCAGGAGTTCAAGACCAGCCTGGCCAACAGGGTGAAACCCATCTCTACTAAAATACAAAAATTAGTCGGGTGTGGTGGGGGGCACCTGTAAGCCCAGCTACTCAGGAGGCTGAGGCAGAAGAATTGCTTGAACCCGGGAGGCAGAGGTTGTTGTGAGCCAAGATTGTACCATTGCACTCCAACCTGGGCGACAGAGCCAGACTGAATCTAAAAAAAAAAAAAGGAGTAGTCTGTCTAATCTTCCCCATAGCCCTGTGTGAGGGTGACTGCAATCAGCTCCCACAGCAGACCCTCGGCCCGGGACTTGTGTGCAGGCTGATGGTTGAGGAAGGGTTCCTGGGGCCAGCCAGGGATGGGGGAGGAAGCCAGGCAGGGCCATCCCAGAAACACCTGGGCTCAGGGACATGGCTCGCCCAGGGAGTCCACACGCCTCAGTCAGGGGGTGCAGGGGACTTAACTTCCCAGGGTCTTCAGCTCCTTCCTGGGTGGACGCAGCAGGGGGTGGTCTCTGAGGAAGTGCTGCGGGTGCCGCCTGCTGGGAGTATGGCCTGCCGCGGGGCGGGGGACGGTGGTAAGAGAGCCTTTGCTGCCACCGCAGTGTCCTACTTAGGGAAACTGAAGCACGGGTCACACAGCTCCCCCGGGGTCACACAGCTGCTGTGAGGCAGGGCTGGCAGGGGGCGGCTGGGGCTGGAATTGAGGGGCTTTGTGGGAGCCAGGGGCTTTAGCAGGGAGCCCCAAATCCCAAAGACACTGGATCACAAGATGACAATCTTGTTTTTCAGGAGTGAGGTGAGCCGCCCAGTCCCGGGAGAAGACTGAAGTTCCCAGCAGAAGCCCTGTGGGCGGCCACTGGAGCACTGGGCACCGGGGCTTCACCCCTCAAGGCCTGGCCATGGGCACATCATCCGATACCAGCAGCCCAGGAGCTCCTGGGCCTCAACCCGCAGAAAGGCAACATTTCACAGCCTCCCTCCTAACCACATGTCTTCGTGGGTGCGGCTCTGGATCACCCCGTGGCATTGGGCTGCCCACCCCACAGCCCCGAGGCCCTGGCAGTGTTTCTGGCTTCTCCAGGGCTGCAGATGGTCAGAGGGCCAGGCTCTCCCAGAAAACCTTTTCCATCCCTGGGAGTCAAATGTGTTTTTTTTCAACAGCTTTTACAGAGATGGAGTTTATACATCATAAAGATCACTCATTTTAAGTATCTAATTCAATAGTGTTTAGTGAATTTGCAGAATTGTACCATTACCGCAATCTAATTTTAGAACGTTTCCAGCACCGAAAAGAAACCTTGTGCTCGGCTAATTTGTGTTTCCATATCTTCGCTGCGGGGGACCCCTCCCCACTCTGTGAACGGTAATGGACATCTGTGCAGTGTGTCCCCCGCCAGGTTCTCATCCAGGGCTAAGCACGTATTCACTTACTGTCCCGGCAGCCAGCGGGGGTGAGGGGCGGGTCCTCCAAGTACCTGCCGTGCTGGGTGAATGGTGGCCCCCAAAAAGCTACCTCCTAATGCTCAGAATCTGACTTATTTGGAAAAAGAGTTTGCAGATGAAATTAAGTGAAGGATCTCAGGCTGAGATGATCCAGGATTATCTGAGAGGGCCTTAAACACAGTGACAAGTGTGGAAATAAACAAGGGCCGCTCAAACGGGAGAAGCAGAGGCCATTTATCCAGAGCTTTCTGCAGCACCAGTGGCAGCGGTAGCTCAGCCACCGCTACTTGTGTTGGGCAGAGACTCAAAAGTGGGCAGAGGAGCAGTGAAGCTTTGCAGGGAAAGCCGCAGCCGCTCGGGGTGAGCTCTGACTGGAGGCTGTTGGTGTGGGGGAGCTGGAGGCTGCACCTAGCATCGGGGCGTCCCTGGGATGGTTAGGGCATGTATTTGGCTTTCTCTGCTTGGCTATTAGTCAGAAGTGGGGAGAAAAATAGGAAGCCGTCAGTTAGGAGTCAAGTCCTCGCCATTTGGGGCTGATTGTCACAGAAGCCATGGTTTAGCTTCCTGCGTTGTCACTGGAGATGGCTGTCTGGCCCCCCTCGAGCCTGGCTCACTGCCGGCGGGCTTCCTCCCCTGTTTACAGGGGATGGGGGTCGGCTTCCTGGCAGGTTGCTGCAAGTGTGGGTCAGTGTTCTGTTTTCAGAACAGACCCCTTTGGGAGGCCACAGGGAGGGGCACCGGCTTCCCAGTGGCCAGTGGGAGGAGGGGTTCATGGCAGCCGAGCGTGAGCTTGGGGTCCATCCAGGGTCAGGCAAAAGCACTGTTGGGTAAGAACAACTTGATAAGGGACTGCAAACCTCAGTGGGATGGCCGCTGTCCCTTTGTATATTCAGTGTCTTGCAAGTGTCCTTAGACACAGGGCGGAGGAACACAGGTCATGTGGAGACAGAGGCAGGGTCGGAGGAGGTGCCATAAGCCAAGGAGTGCCTGGAGGAGCAGACGCTGCACGAGGCCTGGGGGTCCCTCCCCCAGAGCCTCTGGAGAGAGCACGGCCCTGCCCACACCTGAGCTGCTGTTTTTAGTCACCGAGGTGTGGAGATTTGTAATGGCGGCTACAGGAAATTTGCCCAAGGTGACACAGTTGGTAGATGGAAGGACTGGGATTCCAGCCCAGGCAATGTCCTGGCGGGGGTGGGAGGGGGGCTTCCCATCCCGCCAGAGTGAGGCGGGTGGGTGGGGGCTGTGAGAGGGCAGGACGGGCTCTGAGGCTACCAGTTGGTAGCCCTGGAGGATCTGTACTCTTAGTGAGAGCCAGGCCACGAGGCTCTGTGCTGGTTGGGAGTGAGAAACCTCAGGTCTCATTCATTCATTCATTCAATCATTCATTCACTCCACATTTACCCAGACCTGAAAATGGCCTTGGTGGCTCGTGAGTCATAGTTCTGAGCAGTGCCCTGGGCCAATCTTGTGCTTCGTATCCATCCTTGGTCCTTTCAGGGCCCGGGCAGGTTGACGCCCTCTGCCCACACCTGCAGGATCCCCTTGCAGGCTGGCAATCCCGAAGCCCCAGAACCGTTCAGGCTTTCTTCTGTGTTAATACCCTATAAATTGAAGAAAAATCCAGTTGTCGCACAATGTCACTGTTGACGGCCTTGATTTTTATTCTTCCTTCACTCTACTCCAGAGCGGCTTTAAAGTGGCTTATCTAGTGATACCCACACAGCAAGCCAACTTAGAGGGAGGCTGGGGTGAGGGCAGACAGGGCAGGGGAGGGGCTGGCAAGGCACACACAGGCCAGCGTGAAGCTGTGCAGACCCTGTGGGCAGACCACAGGGAAGGGCGGTAAGCTTCCTAGTGGCCAGTGGGAAGAGGGGGTCACGACAGCATGACAGAGAAGCAGAGCATGGGCGAGGGCTCTGTCCAGGGCAGGCAAAAGCACTGCTGGGTAAGAACTTGGGAAGGGACAGCAACCCCCAGGCTGAGCCCCTGTCTCTGCTGGGCTGGCCCGTCTGGCTGGGAGGTGGGAGGCAGATATTCTGGTTTTGTTTTTGGGCATCTTTCCCTTTGAGAAGCTCTCGCTGTCTTGTTTGGGCACACAGTCCCGCCGACCAGTGCCCCACCTCATCCACAGGGCGGGACGTGACCTGGGGCTGACGGTGGGGTGGATGGGTTGTGGTCAGAATTCGTTTGGGAATTGCCATGATTGCCATGAGCTGGAACAGCTATGGTGACAATGTGAGCGGGAAGGGGCCGCCCCACCTTTCCTGACATCGTGGAGGTGGTCATCTGTTTCAAGAAGGAATGAGGTCAGGGCCCAAGGGAGAGCAGGGCTAAGCAGAAAGAAAAGGTAGTCAGATGAAGGGAGAACCCTGATAAGATCTGTCTGCTCCTGGATCCAGCCATGCCTGACATCCTGACCCTTTCCCCAGGCCTTTCAATTAAGTAAGTCTGAAAAGTACTAACAGATTGCTTTAAACAAATTGCTTTTGCCAGGAATGTCTCAGTCATGTAGATATCTAATCTGAAAAGGACAGAGTGGGAGGGGCCTGGTGGAGGAAGAGTGGAAGACTCTTTAGCTGACTTTAAACCCTGTTTCTCTCCTCCGTGCCTTTGGGCTGGGAGTGGGGGGCCCAACTGTACTCCCGAAAAGTGGGAGCCAGTGTCCAGGGCTAACGGGCCTGGCCTTGGTGGTCCTATGCAGGCCATTTGCTATGGCTGGCATTGTAGAGGTGCGTTTTGGGGAGGGGGTATAATGCGGACCAAGACAGATGTTATGACCCACAGAGCTCACAGTCTACTGGGCAGGGGTCGCCAGAGGCCCCCAAAAGACACTGCACACCCCACACCCCTGGAGCCCGGTCATGGATGCTACTTAGTGCAGGAATAAGACTTTTTTTTTTCTCTCTCAGAAAGTATTTTGTTTCTTCACCAAGACACAGAGAAGGAGCTGCTCCTGGTATTTCTGCAGCATGAATGCTTGGTTTTTAGTCATTCGGGGTCCCTCTCCCGGGGCAGGGCTTCTCATCTCGGCCTTTGGGGTGGGGTGATTCTTTGTGGGGGCCTGTCGTGTGCATCATGGGGTGTTTAGCGGCACCTTTGCGCTCTACCCACTGGGCGCCAGCAACGCCTCCAAGCATTGCTGAATGTCCCTGGAGGGGACGGAAACCACCCGGCCTGAGCACCCCCGTCCCGGGAACTTCTACCTTCATGCTTTGGACACAGGAAGATAGAGAAGAAAAGAGTGAACAAAGAAGTTAATTCTTTCCTTTTTTTTTTTTTTGAGACGGAGTTTCGCTCTTGTTACCCAGGCTGGAGTGCGATGGCGCGATCTCGGCTCACCGCAACCTCCGCCTCCCGGATTCAGGCAATTCTCCTGCCTCAGCCTCCTCAGTAGCTGGGATTACAGGCACGCACCACCATGCCCAGCTAATTTTTTGTATTTTTAGTAGAGACGGGGTTTCACCATGTTGACCAGGATGGTCTCGATCTCTTGACGTCGTGATCCACCCGTCTCGGCCTCCCAAAGTGCTGGGATTACAGGCTTGAGCCACCGCACCTGGCCCTCCTTTTTTTTTTTTTTTTTTTTGGTGATTTAAAAAATGGTAGTAAACTTTATCTAACATAAAATTGATGACTGTAACCACTTTAAAGTGGCACCAAGTACACTGACATTGTGGTAAAACCACCATCATCCGCTTCCAGATGGTTTTCATCGTCCTAAACAGTAACTCTATGCCCGCTAAACAACAGCTCCCCCATCTCCCCTCTACCATTTCTACCTTCTGCCCACGAGTGCGAGTCCCCTGGACACCTCACTGCTCACATGGTATTGTCCTTTTGTGTCTGGCTGATTTTGTTGAGCGTGAGGTCTTCGAGGTTCATTCATTTGCGGCATGTGTCAGAACGCCCTTCCTTTTCCAGGCTGAGTAATACTTCACCGTGTGCACACACCACGTTTTGTTCATCCATGCATCCACTGAGGGACATTTGGGTGGTTTCCACCTTTTGGTTTTCATGAATTTCGGGGCACTGAATGTCTGCATTTTGAAAGGTGTACAGGCATCCGCTGGAGACCCTGCTTCCAGGCCTTTGGAGTGTATACTCAGTGGTGGAGTCACTGGATCATACGGCAATTTGGCGTTTCACTTCTTAAGGAGCCTCCATGCTGTTTAGAAGTTAATTCTTGACGGTTCAGTTTCAAAATAGGCTTTTGAGGTTCCCGTCAGGAGGTGGAAGGAGTGCCGTGGGTGGGTGAGGAGGGCATGGGCACCGTGGGTCTCTGAGGTACCGCCGACGGCCTGGTGCCCCCAGCAGCTGCTGGCTGCGCTAGCCCAACCGGGAAGAGGAGTGTGGGAGTGAGGGCTGGGGACGGAGAGTCAGCTCTTGCCACCCCCAGGATGGCCCTCAGAGGAGCTGAGCTGTAGAAAAGCAAAGTCACGCATCTGGCACCTGAGGCTCTGCTGGAGACTCGTCCCCTTTGCCAGGCCCCAGCACTCCTCACCCTGGAGTGTGACCACGGTAGTTTTAGCCTGGAAACATCAGCAGGATGGGAGTGGCCTGGCACCTACATGGCCCATAAAATAATTCCATAAAGCAGCCATAGAACACCTCGCTGGAAACACTGTGAGGGACTGTGAGCCTCCAAGATCAACACAGCCCCTGGCACCCGCCAAGGCCCCGAACAAGGAGGGCTGCTGTTCAGGGCAGACGGGGCGGCCGCGCGGAGCTCGCGTGTCTACCTGGAACAAGGCTGCAGTCTCAGGCCTGTCCGTCCGCAGCCTTCTCTCCTGGGGCTGGTCAGCGGCAGGACCAGGTGTCGGGAGGGTTTGATAAAGGCCGTCTGTCTGTCCGTTTGGGCCCATGTTGACCATGGCTAGACTTCAGTAGTCCCTGAATAAGGGATCTGGTCTCGAATACTCTTGAGTCACCCTCAATGGTGGGGCCTGCACAGTCTACGCTGCCCTCCCAGAACCCTCCCTGCCTGCAGCTCCCGACAGCTGGGCCCAGAAGGCAGCACGCTGCCTGGTTTGTGGATGAAGGGTCTGGCCTTAGAGGGCAAGACTGAGGCAGCAGGGCCTGATGTCCGGATCCCGGCTCTCCAGACCCAGCCCAGCCTCCCGCCCTCCCCAGCTCGGTTCCTGGCTCAGGCATCCCGTTTGCTTGGGGGTTGATCAGAGTCACCACTGCACAAAGAGGACAGGGCAGACCGGGATGGAGGAACAGGCTGCTGAGGCTGGGGAGGGGTGGACGCTGGCTCCTGAGGACCACAGGCCACCTGACCTCTTGGGCAGGTGCGTGTTTGGTGAGGATCCGCCGTCTCCCTCCTGGCTTCACAGCTTGAAAGGGAGGTGCTGATGCAGGAATAACTCTCCCTGCAGCTGTGGGTTTGGTCTGGGCTCCCCATGGGACTGGCCTGTGTACCCTCGAGCAAGGTCCTTAACCTCCTGGAGTCTTTGCCTTTGGGCAAATGGGGACGTTTCCATAAGGTGGGGTGGTTATGAGACAGAATGTGGTAATATGGGTACAGCCCATAGCACAGTGCCTGGCGCAAAGTTCAAGTATGTGGTCACTGTTCACTGCCGCTGGCAGAGGTGGCAGCCACTGTCAACACCGAGGGTGTGAGTCTGGTGCTGGGTTGACAAAGGGCAGAAAGGATTCTCTGTGGCTCATCAAGAGGAGAAGTAGGGCCCGTGATGTTTCCCAGATCCAGACCTCACCAGAGAAAAGGGACAGAATGGGGCGTGGTGCTCTGAATCCCAGTAGGGGCCCTGACTTTGCTGTTCCTGTCCCATATGGGTGCCCCCTCCAGTCACCCTCTTCTGATGCCATCTGGTGGGCACTGAGCCGCCAAGCTGGTCCAAGGGACAAAGGGGGCAGGAGTGGTGAGCGCAGGTGTGAGCGGGAGGGCAGGTGTGAGGACAAGTGGTGCCCACTGGAGGCAGAGCCAGTCTTGGTCCAAGCGAGTGGATCCAACCCACATGAGCACTGACTCTGGCTGAGGAGCTAGAATTTCCAAAGTGGACTTGAGATGCAGAGGGCTGGCTGGGTGGTACGACAGACGTGCTTGGTCTGGATGGATTTCAGGGGTCCGGACAACGTCCAGGACAGGACTTTCCTCGCTGCAGGGTGAAGCCACACTGCTAGCTTGAGTCTGTTTAAAATGGCGAGGTCGGGACCTTGGGGAGCGGCAGGTACATGACAGTTTCCTGCCAGTCCCTGGCTCTCAGGTGCCCACGCAGTTCCTGGCACCTATACCAGGGTGGGGAAGGAGGAGGTTTTGAAATAGCATTTGCAGGACTGATGGGGGTGTGGCTACGCTGGGCTTCTGGAAGGTCCCAGGCTACGGTCTCTGGGAAACAGAGACTCAGTGACAGAATAATCTCTTTCTTCTTATACAAAATGGGCCAGCCTGGACAACAAAGAGAGACCCCATCTCTACAAAAGATGAAAAACGGAGTGGGTGCTTGCCTGCAGTCCCAGCTCCACTGAAGCCTGAGGCTGGAGGGTCTCTTGAGCCCAGGAAGCTGAGGCTGCAGTGAGCCTCGGCCATGCCACTGCACTCCACTCCAGCCTGGGTGACAGAGCGAGACTCTGTTTAAAACCAAGCCAAAGCAAACCAAATGGGGACCAAGAAAAGACCGGCGCATGGCGGGCACCCAGTCCGAGCCGGATCCCTCCGTCCTTCCTGGGAAGCGAGGACAGCCTGCTGCTGTGCCCACCGACAGGATGGCTATGGGCATCCAGCTGGTGCACAGGCTTTATTAGCAGTAAAGTGCTACTAATAAATAAATCACTAAATCATTTTATAAACTACAAGTGCTTGAAGAAAAAGCGAAGCGGGAATGGGGCTAGGGATACAGGGATGGGCTGGCGGGAGGGGACACCGTGGAAGGCCTCACCACTGAGAAGGCGAATTTGACCAGGCGCTGAAGGCAGTGAAGGAGTGAGCCCGGGGCATTGGAGAGGCCTGCTCGGGCTGGGCACAGGGCTAGGTAGCAGCAAGGAGACGGTGTGGCTGAGGGGGTGGCACCAGAGAGGAAAGAAGGGGCGTCAGGCAACAGCCGGGGGATCAGGGCAGATGAGAAAGAGGGAGGCCCCACGGCAAAGGCCCCTTGGCGAGGCGTGAGGCAGCCTGGCTTGGCAAGGCTTGGCAAGGCTTGCCCTGCACGGGAGACACAGTGTGGCCGGCTACGAGATGGCCGCCATGATCCAGGCTAGAGTGGCTGTGGCCCTGAGCATGGTGGCACGGAGGGAGGAAGAAGTGTTGGCATTCTAGGCATGTTTTGAAGATAAAATCAGCAAGGCCTGCAGGAGGAGGGGCGTGGTCAGGAGCCTCCACGGCTTTGGCCTGAGCAACAGCAGGACTGAGGGGGAGGGGTGCTCTCTTCCTGAGCCCACTAAGGTGGTGGGGCTTGGGGGAGCAGGGTGTGGAGACACCGTGTCGGCAGGGACTGGGGCCCAGGTGACTTCCAGCTTTGGGAGGCAACAGCAGCTTTCACGGCTGTAGTGGGCCTGTCCCCCCCACCTCCAAACCACCAGGCACTGTCAGGCTGGGGAAAGGGGAGCAGCCTGAGGGCCCAAAGTGAAGGAGGGCAGGGTCAACTTGCAGGCACGCGAGGGGCAGCTGGGAGCCCAGGTGCATGTAAGAAATGTCATTGAATGAAGCTTGAGAGTTTCCTTTCTCCATAGATGTGTGCGTGCACACACTCACCGATACACCTACACTGACACACAGACACATACATGGTCACTGACACACACATTGACACACACAATCAGACACACACAGACACAGATACATGCTCACTGACACACACATTCACTGACACACTCAGACATGCTCACTGACACACTCAGACACACATGCTCACTGACACAAACATACAGTGATACACACACTGACATACTCAGACACACACATGCTCACTGACACACGTATACACACACTGACACATGGTCACTGACACTCGCTGACACACACACACTCACTGATACACTGACACACTATACACACACTCATTGATACACACATGATCACTGATACACACACTACACATAAACAGTGACACACTACACACACTGTCACACACACTGATATACACTCAGTGACACACCCCCACACCCTCAGTCACTGACATGCTCTCACACCCTCATACAGTCACTGACACACTCACTCTTACACCCTCACAGTCACTGACACATTCACACTCTGACACACAGTCACAATCTCATACACACACTCACTGACACAGTCACACACTCATTGACATGCACACACACCCTCAGTCACTCACACACTCATACTCATACACAGTCACTGACATACACACACTCTCATACACACGTTGACACACTAACACACAC
>NW_016107367.1:2679437-2708478 GCF_001604975.1 Cebus imitator | reverse complement strand
AAAAAAAAAAAAAAAAAGAACCAACAAGAAACAAGATCACAGAGACAGCATGATTGCTGGCACGTAAAACAAAACTGAAGGGAAATGAACAGAAAAAAGACTGGAAGGAAATACCTCTGTGTCAATGTTTCCCACAAAGAGGAATGATGGATGATTTATTATTTTTATTTTTCAGCCTGCCCTACATTTCCTTTAAATAGCATCTATTGTTTTCCGAAAGAAAAACAACTCCATGTACATTTCATTTTAAAAAATTCTACCCAGCCTTAAACTCTCACTTGAAACACAAGCTCCTTGGCGGGATGTCTTCCCCCGCTGCTCAGGGGCACTCCTTAGCCAGCAGGGGTTGCTTACCGCCCTTGGGGGGCTTGGTTCAGACAGGCGGCCAGGGGAAGCAAATGGGATACCACCCTGGGCTGCCTCCCAGGGCCACCGTGGACAAGCTGGGCACACCCAGGAGGTGAGGGGAGGGGATTTGGCCTCACCTGGGCCACCAGGTGACAGCTGGCGTCAGTTACTGGCCCAGGCCTCTGTGTGGCTCCCGCTGCCCTTGGCTAGGACACTGTCCCTCTCCTGCCCTACCACCCTCCCTGCTCCTTCTCAAATGTCCCTCTTCCTGGCAGCTGAGGGCCAGCAGCAACTGGGCCAGGAGGGCCTGGAAACACCTTTTCTCATTCCACTCAAGATGACAGAAAAAGACCCCTCCGTGCCCCAAATCCCTGCATGTTGGGAACAAGGACAGTGCTGGAAATTGGCTCACATTTGCACAGGGCTGGTCAAAGATCTCGGCGGTGTGCCACCTGGGGCTGGGCCGAGAGGGGGCCACATCCTGCTGTGACATGGTGAGGGTGGGTGGGGTGGACCCGGGCTGTTGTGGGGGAGTGGGGCGGTGGGCTTCTCCCTCCTCACCTCCCATCCTGTGCCGTGGCCCCTGACTTGGCCCCTCTCCCTGGCTCTGTACTCCCACATGTTCCCAGGGACCCCTCCCATACGCCCTCCAGCCAGGGGAGCCCTTTGGCCGGCTGGGCCTCGGGTGATGGGAAGTTTCACTGCCTGGCCCTGTGGTCTGGGCTCTATCTAACGCAGCTGTCTGTGCAGCTCCCAGGAGGGGTGAGAACACCCAGCCACCTGGCTCGACTTGCTGGGAACCGACGTCAGGAGCAGTTTCTAGACTGCAGTGGGCCTCACGGAGGCCAGGCATGGGGGAGCAGCTCTGCGGGCCCTGGGCCTTTCCTGTCCACGCAATTGCTGATCTCTGTGACGGGTTGGACAGAGACCCCGGTTGTCCCTGTCACCGCTCCCGCCTCCAGTGGCAGGGTCTCAGGACAGTCAAAGGGGTCTGTGAGCCCTGGGCACCCCCCACCTCCCGCAGCCCAGCTATCCTCCCTGGGTCCCGCAGGTCCCCAGGTGCCCCCCACCCCGCCCGCCTCCCCTGAGGACAATTGAGGGGGTCTGAGAGCCCTGGGCGCCTCCTCCCAGTCCAACCCTCCTCCCTGAGGCCCCGCCAGCCCCCAGGCGCCCCTGGCTTCCCCTGGCTTGGTCTTCCTTGCTGCCACCACGGCAGACAGGGACAGGGACCTGCCAGCGAGAGGAAGTCATCCGCTGCATTGTCGTCTTAATGCCTGTGCGATGAGGTGTGAAATTCTATGTTCCCAAAATTTGTTATCAGCCTCGCTCCCTCCTCCGGAGCGGGCTGTGCGGAGGGAGCTGAACAACAGGCGGCTCGGGGGACAAGAGATGGGGAGCGCCCCGGCCCCCCCATCCGTCACTCCGAAGGGAGCCTTCAGCAGGCTTCATTGGCCTCCAAACGATCCTGAATATCGCCCCTCACCTGTTCTCATTAATAATGGCTCCCCTCTTATCTTTTTTGCCAACCGTACCATGCTTTTAAGAAACATACACAACCCAGGGAGAGGCCGGGCGCCGGCCCGGGAGCCCAGCCGCAGCCTCTGCGCGCGCCCCTCCTCCCCCGCGCGCGCCGGCAGGGGGCGCGGCGGACTCGCCTCGGAGCGCGGGCGCTGGGGCCGCGCGGGGGCTGGGGCCGCGCGGGGGCTGGGGCCGCGCGGGGGCTGGGGCCGCGCGGGGGCTGGGGCCGCGCGGGGGCTGGGGCCGCGCGGGGGCTGGGGCCGCGCGGGGGCTGGGGCCGCGCGGGGGCTGGGGCCGCGCGGGGGCTGGGGCCGCGCGGGCGCGGCCGCCGTCCTGCCCCTCGGCGGGGCGGGGTGCGGGGACACGGGCCTGGCAGACCACCAGGTGGGGAAAGTCAAGCCTTCTGGAACCTTCCAGCCCCGCGCGGTCTGTGCTTTACCCTGAGACAAATCCAAGCCTTCTCCAACCGTTTGCCTTTCCCCTTCTTTTCCTTTTTTAAAAAATTTTATTTTTTAAATTAACTAATTAATTTGTGTATTTATCAGACAGAGTCAGGCTCTGTCGCCCAGCCTGGAGTGTAGTGGTGTGATCTCGGCTCACTGCAACCTCTGCCCCCCCCCCCGGGGTTCAGGTGATTCTCCTGCCTCAGCCTCCAGAGAAGCCGGGATTACAGGCGCCTGCCACCCCACCAGGCTAATTTTTGTATTTTTAGTAGAGATGGGTTTTTGTCATGTTGGTCAGGGCTGGTCTCAGTCTCCTGACCTCAGGTGGTCCGCCCGCCTCGGCCTCCCAAAGTGCTGGGATTGCAGGTGTGAGCCAGGGCGTCCCCGCCAATTTCTTTTTATGTTAGAAGTGGTTTCAGTTATGAAATGGGGCCCTCTCTTTTGAAGTGCAAAGCAGGTCGTCCTCTGGTGGCGGTTCCCCAGCCACTCCCAAAGCCCAGCGCGAGTCAGTTTCCCCTGCCAGCCCAGGAGCTTCTAGGCGCTCACAAACAGATCAGTAGAAAGGGGGATCCCGTCTATATTCTTTTTCCCTTTACATACGTGAGTTCATTTCACACACACTATTCTGAAACCCCTTTTTGTTAACCTCACAATCTGGGAGATATTCTGAATGTAACTTTCCCTGTTTTATACGGAAAGCCGGGGAGCGAGACTCTGGGGTGACGAGGAGAAGTGGCCTGCAGCTTCTCCCCCCTACCCGGCTTTCTTCCTCCTGCCCCTCCTCCAGGCCCCCAGCCCCCATTTCTGCCCTCCCTGCAGCTCCACGTGGCCTAGCCATGCCCTCTGTATGGTCGCTGCTGTCTTATGTTCTTGCTTCCGCCATGGCCGCCAGAGTGACCGAACTGCAGCTTTGTAAAGCTCTGACCTTGTCTTTGGCCTTCTCAGAGCCTGTCTGAGGCTCCCCAGAGACACTGCCCAGCAGGCTACCATTCAGGACCCCAGCTGGGCAGCCCCTCCGACCTTCCGCCTCCTTGGGGACAGCTGTTCCCCTCACTCTGCTGGGTCTTGGACTCGGCTCCCAGAATAGCCAGGCACGCCGGCGCCCTGGCCTTCCCTAGCTCAGGCTTGTCCTGCTGCCAGGAAGGCCTCCCCCTCCCCTGCATTTGGCAAACTCATGTGTACCCTTCAAGGCCCATCCCCAAGGTCACCTCCACTGGGAAGCCTTTCAAAGGCTCTCAGGCCCTGCCCGGTTCGCCTTAGCGCTCCTTAGCACTCCTGCAACTTGGCTGGCTGGCAGGAGAGGGCCCTGGGTCCTGCCTGGACTCTGTCCGGCTCTGGGCCTGGGGCTTTCGGTCAGATGTGCTCCTGTCCTTCCCCCTGCGCCCACCAGCTTCCACTGGGCACTTACTAGGGCCCGGTGGACCTAGGAGACTGGCCCTGTGTGATTCCCGTGTGACAAGCACCCCTCCGAAGCTCAGAGAGGCGCAGGCAGGGCGCCCAGCCCACAGGCCGTCTGTCTGTCTGCTCTGCCATGTTAGGCTCCCTTCGCTAAGCCCCAGCTTCCTCCAGCAGCGGGAAGCCGGCTCGCTCCCCTGGGGCAGTGCTGAAGGAGGACAGGCCTGCCTGAAGTCTGTCCTCAAGGTCCCAGGCCAGCTGGGGCCCAGGGGAAGTCTCGGGGTTGGTAATTGTGCTCCGGCCTTGAGCTGCTGCTCTTCCTGTGAACGCGCCAAGGGGCCCCTGCCTTCCTCAGGAGAAAGCAGGGACCTGGGCCTCTCGGTACCCAGGCCGCCCTGGAGGACAGGCTTGTGGTTTGACGAGGGACAGGGTTGAGGAAGCCGCTCAGGTAGCAGGAATAGTAGGAACCGAGTCCTTGAGGCCTAAAGGGGGATGGGAAGGTGGGGAGTGGTCGGCCCCAGCCAGAGGCACGAGGGCTCTGAGACTGAGAGGGCTCGTGAGAGTGGAGGGGCCCTTGCTGCAGGACACTCGCCTTGGGCAGTCAGGGAGCTGCGGAGGCGACCCAGGTGTTAGAACTAGCTTGTGGGAGGGGAGCAGGCACCAGGAGCCAGGCCGCCTTCAGGTCTGTGATAATTACCTCCAGAGCCAGAAGGGGAAACTGAGGCCTGGGTGGAAGGGAGGGCTAATGACATGCCCAGCAGTGGGCCAGAGCACCCAGTGTCCCACAGGCCTACTCCCCGCCGGCCCGTGGGCTCCTGGTGGGCTGTCCCCAGCCTGTGGCCCCTGCCCCCAGGCCGCAGAGGCAAAGTGCAGGAACGCAGCAGCATCTGGGTCCTCTGGGATCCTCTTGTCACTTGTTCCGCAGTCATGGTCTTCAGACTTGCTGATTGCTAACTACACACCCCAAGAAATGTCCCCGTCTTGATGACACGGTCCGCCCGCCCTCCCTCTGGTTTGCCTTTTTCCCAGCAATGCTGGGGAAGAAAAACCCAGAGGTCTCCCTTCTCTCGAGGAAGAGTCACCGCAGGTGTTTTTACCAAGTCGGGGCCAGAGAACATATGAATAAATGCCACGATTCATGTTTGCAAACCCCTCCTGCCAGCTTCTGTCTTGACAAGCCAGGGGGCTGGGGAGGAGGCAGGCAGATGTGGAACCTGGGAATGCGGCCAAGGGCTTTGTTTCAGGCAGTGTTCCCTGTCACAGGCAGAACTGCGGAGGCCCCGTGACAATCGGGGGGCTCTGGGTACCCACAGGTGGTCCAACTGGCCACTCATTGCCTGGCCACCCCCAAACAGATGGCTTGGGTCCCCAGGGCCACCCAGCAGGGAGGCCCCTCCACCCTTGAGAGAGGCTTGGTTGCACTAAAGGCCAGCGGGAACATTCCTAATTCTTGTAATAACCACAACTGGGACAAATGGTGATAACCGAGGAGTCGCTGCCCTGCTCCCAGGCTGTCCTTCCAACCCCAGCCCGCCACGGCTGTCCCAGAGCTCCAAGGGGACTTCTAGGGACTTCTAAGTCCTCCAAGGAGACTTCTGTCCTTAGCCCCGTCTTACAGATGTGTTCACCTCAGCCCTGGTGAAGTTCAAGACACCCCTTCCATCAAAGGCACCAGCCAGGCAGCGTGGGTGGGGCTGGGTACTGCGTTCCCCACCGCTGACTTGGACTGAGGCTTGGCATGGGCGTTGGTGGGATGGGGAGTAGGTATTTTCAGGGTTGGAGGATCTCTGAGGTCACATGTAGAAGATGATCAAACCCTAACCCCGTCCAAAGAGGCCTGGCCACCTCCCCTCCTGTGTGTGTGTTGTGTGTGTGAGGGGGTCTCTCTGATATTTATTTAGTATGTACTGTTGGCCTGTGAAATACTCTGCAGCTTATGGTGGGCTGCTCCCCCACAGACTCCTGCTGAGGAGAGGAGCACTCATCCTTGTGAGCACCCAGCTGCCTCCAGGGAGCCTCCCAGGGCAGGGGTAAAGGAACAGTGTGGGTCCAGGAGGGCTGGATGGAGCCTGGGGGTTGTGGAGAAGTGAGGGCAGAGGGCAGGCCCTGGGCGTATTTTCTTTCCACCTCCTCCTGGATGAGGAGCGGATGGAGAGGTTCACACTTGGGCTCTGAAGGGTGACCACGATCGTGGAGAAAAGACGGGGCCGACGAGGAGACGGAGGGAGATGCAGAGGGAGAGCTGCTGATGCCTCCCAGGGCCCCGGTGAATGGCTGCAGTGCCCTCAGCAGAGGGGCAGGAGAGAGGGAAAGTGGAGGCGGGCATGTGGAAGCAGCAGGGAGAGGGTCGGGAAAGGGACAGATGGAGATCCAGGCCGAGCAGCTGTCCCTGGGGGCAGCAGGAGTGGACCCTGGCCTGCCTGCTCCCAGGCACCACAGGAGGACAGTGCTGGACATCTGTGAGGGGGACTTCCTGGAGGAGGTGGCAGGGTCTGGGATGGGACCAGGCTCCGGGGAGGTGTGTGTGGGTTCCTGCCACAGCCCCTCCATGGTGGGTCATGGACTCCCTGGTTTCCAGGTCTGGATGCATTGCTGCCCTTGGCTTGCAGTGTGGAGCCTGCTGGTGGCCCCAGGGCCTTCCCTTGGGTTGGAGCCAGCCATGGAGACTTCCCTCTGCAACCTTAGAGTGGTGTTTTAATTAGTCAAGTCCTCAAATCATTGTTTACTGCTCCCCACACACGAAGGGTTTATTAAAAGCTGGGCCAAGTTAAAAATACTGGCAACAGGGACGTGCAGGCCATCGGAGCTGCTGAGACAGGCGCCCTGAACCACGAGGAAGCCGCGGCGGCTCCTCCCCAGGGAATCCCTGCCCACGTCCTGTCGGTGGCCCAGCTGGCAGACAACCCGGGAGCCGTGTGGAGGGAGACAGGGCAGCCCCTTGCAACTGCGCCAGCACTGCTCAGCCTGCACTGAGCAGCAGCGCGTGACCGGGTGTCGGAAAGGCCTGGCAGGGTGGAGGTGGGGCCCTCATCACCCCTCTACCCCTCCAGGATCTTCCACTCCCTGGGAAGTGTATGTGGTTAGCCACACTCAGTCACCCAGCCACCAGCCTTGAGAGGCCTTGGGGCCTGATGGTGGCCAGGAGTGTGGTGGACAGCTCTCCGTGGCAGGGGTGTTCAGGGAAGCCCTCGCGGAGGAGGTGGCACTCAGCATGGGTGGGCTTGCCATTGGTGGACAAGGGAGACAACATTTAAGTGAGCCACAGCCAGGTCGTAGGCCTTGGAGGCAGGGAGGTGCTGACCTTCATGGTACCAGCATGAGGAGGGTGGTGGCGTCAGGGAACCATGTGGGAGAAGCCTTCTGTACCCTCACCAGAAATGAGCCTTGCAGACCTGCTCTGCCCAGGTCTCCAGGAGGACTCTGGAGTCAGCAGGTCCATAGAGAGGGTGGGCCACAGCCACAGCCACCAGCTCCCACTGCCTTTCACAAAGGAGCCAGCGGGAGGGCTGCTGGGGCTCTTATGGGGCCTCAGTGTTTGAACGGTGGCAAAAACTGAACTGGGACAAGCACTGGGTCTTCCAAAGATCGGCTGTCATGCACGGCTCTGGGTGAGAGTCTTTTGCTGGGCCTCAGTTTACCCATACGTACAACAGCGAGAGAGACAGCTTTCCTATAGAACATTCCACAGCACCACGTCCATCCATCCATCATGTATTCACTCAACAAACACTCCCTGGACCCTAACTGCATGGCTGGGGCACAGGGGAACGCAACATAAGCTGGAGCCTCAGAGGCGTCCTTCCGCTCCCCAAGCACAGAGTGTCTCCCTGGCCACTAACGGGAAAGCATGATGAAATCTGGCTTCTGAGGAGTAAATAAAATCAATGCGAATCACTTTGAACGTTTAAAGGCACAGTTAAGGCCTGTGCTCCTCCCGTGAGGACAGGGGCGTCGTGCTGCCTACGGCCTGGGCCGCTCAGAGCCTTTCTCTTTGCTGTCGTGCAGGAACGGGAGGCAGAGTCACAGAGCACCTGCTGTGCCCGACGGCTGAGGGCCACCTCACCCACATGGGCGCAACTAACTCAATTTAATGTGTACAGATTAGTGGAGGTGTCGGTTCAAATCCTCATCTCCCTACCAGACCAGGAACCACAGAGGACGGAGACTGTGTTCTCCTCATTCAATTAATCAATTACGCCTTCGCTCAGCATCTGCAGCCTCTCAGGCTGTGAACACCCTAGAGTCTGTCCTATCTTTAAACAAAGACACACGCACACACCAGACACACACACAGACACACACACACACACACATTCATACGCACACGCACACTCTTTCTCTCTCACTTTTGCATCCCGAAGCCCTTTGCTAGAGAACCCCCCTCTCATTGCCTCCAACCCAGAACCCCTGCTCACTCCCTGGTCTGTGACTCTGCCTGTGACTCCTCCTCCCACCTGCTCCGGAGGCATCCCCCTAAGGCCCCAGTGACTCACCTCAGTCTTCAAACTGTCCCTATGGGCATTTTGAACCCACGGCCACTCCCACACTCTCTTTCTTGGAGTCTGGGAGTCCTCTTTTGTTTCTATAAAGACAAGGGTTTTGAGAGTGTTTATGGGCATCGAGGAGGGAGCCAGTGCGGTGTCAGGGGCTGGAAGTTCATGGCCAAGAGAGGACGGCAGGGCGGCTGATCGAGAGGAGAGCCCCCAACCTCCGCGCCCGCCCTTCTCTGGGCAGCTTCTTCTGCCTCCCTCGTGCATTCTTCTTCTGTTTCCTTTATGCATTCTTTTTTCCCAGTCCGTTGCCATTGCATTGCAGAGTTTCATTCCCCCAGCAGTCTCTGAATTCACCATCTTCCTTGTCACCCTTTCATTGCCACCGTCACGGTCTCACCCCAAATGTCCTCTGACAGCAGACCATCCCCCAGTCCTCCTCCCACCCGGTCCACAGCTACCCCATCTGCCAAGGCCATTACAGCAACAAGCCTACGTTTCTGCCCCATCCCAGCAGCCAGGTGTGGGGCACAGGTGAGAATTCAGAGTCAAGGAAGATCGAGTGGGGAAACTGAGGCCCAGAGATGGGAAAGGCTTTGCCCAAGATTCCCCAGGACTTTACCCAAATCCTGACATGGGGCCCGTAGTGGCTCTTCTGCCCACTTTTAGCTCTTGCTGATGTTACCCCCGCCTCACTGAGTGTGGGTCTCGGCTGCCTAGTGGCTGGGGTGCTACCCGTCTTCATGCCCCGGTGGTGTTCCTCTCATCACAGGAGGCCGTGTGGCCGTGGCCACACCTGGCTGTCAGCAGCCCTGGGTCCAGGCAGGCCTGCCTGAGAGAGGCCCTGGAGGAGAAAGGAGCCCCCACCTCAGACTGGCAGCCTCCTGGATGGGGAGTTTATCAGCATAGCTACCTCCAGCTACCCACCGGGTGTGAATGCCACTAAGCCAACCAGGGCCGAGGTGGGAGCTGGAACCGCTTCTACGGCCTGGCACTGCTTCAAGCTGACATACACCGCAGAGCTGTGAGGGTCAGGAGCCTGAGGCCTGGGCTCAGATCCCAGCTCTGCCTCAAAGAGCCTTCTCTAGCTTCAGTTTCCCCTATGGAGAAGGAGGCCACTGGATCAGTGAAGCTCTGGGTTGCTCATGTGCTTTCCTTGGACCCCTGGCAGGGCCACCCTCTGCCTTCCACCCCGGCTCTGTGCATGGGGTGGCTGCCTGGATGATCTGTGTCAGCTGGCTCCAGCCAGGTGGGACCATGGGAGCTCCAGCAGATCGAAGGAGGGAGGAGCGCAAGGTCAGGCTCCCCGCACCGAGACTGGAGGCTCCCCAACCCAAGCCCACGCGCTCCACCTGACTCTCCTGGTTTCTGGTTCAGGTAATTGCACTCTCCTCTCGGACTGCGGGCCTGCGGGGTACCTGGGCCTGCTGTCACCCCTCCAGTTTCCCTACACCCTGCCCACATCTCTGTAAATAGGCCCTTTATTAAACGTTCTTCAAATTAACCATCTTGTGTGCACCATCTGTTTCCTGCTGGGACGCTGCCTGAATCACACAGGCCTCACCGTTCCTGGTCTCCTTGTTAACTCAAGCTGTCGCCAGGGGAGAGAAGAGGCTAGGTGCAGATCGCCGGCGGTCCACGACGACCTGTGGAAACCATTCCTGCTCAGGGCAGCGGCAGGCCTAACGGGCGGCAGCCTGGACCCAGACGGCAACCGGCCTGAGCACCCTCCGTGGGTCTCCCAGCCCTTCCCCATCCTGACAGTGTCATCAGCATCCTCATCAGGGCCAGGCACAGACCCTGAGCACCTACGAAGCACTCAGGACAGGGCAGGAGTGTCCTGTCCAGACTCTCAGCTCCCCTGCACGGCCCCTCCAGGCCAGGTGGTCATCTCACGAGAGTTTGAACCATTTCCCCAAGCCCTCCACGCCTCCCTTCACTCACCCTCCCTTCTTCTCCTGCCACCCTGCCTTGCACAGAAAAAATACTGAAAATACTTCTCTAGTGAGCAGGACCACCCTTCCCACCGCCACCAAGAAACCATGGTGAGGATGTGTTAGTGGGGTCCTCACCGTGGCATGTATGGATCAATTGGGACCTTGTTGCTGGCTGCAGACGGCAAGGCTGTTGCCCGGCGCTCAGGGAAAGAGGGGAGAATTCGGCAAAACACAATCAGAAATAATTGGCTCATTTGACAGAGGTAGGAAAAAGCCACTGACAAGGAGCAGGGGCTGAGGGCTGAGGGCAGGTCTTTGCAGGGAAGAGCAGCTAGATGCCCAGGCTATAAGAGACCATTTCCAGTCTCCACGTCCCCATCCCGGCCAAACGCTTCCATATGGACTCCTTGACATGATGGTGCAGTTCAATCCCACAAAGACTTAATGAGAACCTACTGTGCACCTAATTCTGAGCTTGGAGCCCAGGGAGAGCTGAAATGAGTTTGAGAAGGACACCCTTCCCGGCTCTTCCTTCCTCTTCCCTCCCCTGCCTTCCTCCCTTCCTGCCCCTCCCTGTCTCTTTTCCTTCTGTGAAGGGTTTCAGTAGCAGGTTTGTCTAGATAGACATGCATCTAGAAACCTCCCTCTGGCCCCTGCCCCGTAGCCAAGAGGAAGACAGGCAGGGGAGACAGGCAGCCCCGCATTGGTGCAGCCAGCAGGGAGACAGGCTTGGAGCAGGGTGGTGGAGAAGAGAATGGGCTATGGAGATGGATGGGATGGAGAGCCAGTGGGGAGGGCCGGTCCCTGGGGCTTGGGGCCCGTTTGCACAGGGAGGGGGCTAAGCTACAAAGGCCAGGAGTCTAAGCCCTCACTCACCGGGATGACTGCAGGGTGGTGGAGGCCCTGCAGGAGGTTTGAGGAGGCCAAATAGGAGATGATGGTTTCAGAGAGCGCTCCAGGGGGTTGCCTGGGAGGCCGTGGGCTCTAACCCGGGCCCCAGCTCTGGAGGGATAAAGCCAGAGAGAGCTGGACCCTGCTGTGCGCAACTGCGGCCGGGCGGGCCGACCAGCTTCCAGCGCAGGCAGAAGGAAGGGAGGAAGGAGAAAATGAAGGTGGGCAGAGGATGCGGCCAGCCCAGGAGACGGTCCTGCTGTTTTCACAGATTCTCTGAAGCAGTGAAGAGACAGCGCCTGTTGGGCTCCGGCTGGAGCTCTCTTCTCGTGATGCCGTCTCCTTTCTTTCTTTTATTTTTTTAATTATTATTTTTTATTGCATTTTAGGTTTTGGGGTACATGTGAAGAACATGCAAGACTGTTGCATAGGTACACACGTGGCAGTGTGATCTGCTGCCTTCCTCCCCTTCACCTGTATCTGGCGTTTCTCCCCCCAACTCCCCACCCCCCGATGTCTCGTCTCTTTTCAGTCCACGGGCTTTTCAGTCAGAACTCGGAGAGATCCAGTTAAACGAAGGGACCTGCGGGTTTCTCAAAGGACGTTTTATGATCAACTTTTATCCCTGCCACCTGGGCACCACTCTCCAGCGCCCCTGTCTTGCTCTGCCACTTCCTTGCTGTGTGACCCATGGAGAATTGCTCAGCCTCTCTGTGCTCCAGCATCCAGCTCTCTGGCAGAGAGGAGAGTCCCCACAGCTAGCAGGGGAGGAGAAACGGACAGATCTGGGCAGGGATCAAACTAAGGCTCATTACAAACAGAGCAAACTTGAATTTGGATGCTAAGCAACTCCGGGTGGGGCAAGGGGACGAGGGAACGAGGGGACGAGGGGAATGGGGCACAGCTCACACTGGGCACCCCCTGCCCTCCGTCCATAGCTGGAGCCCGGCTGCAGACAGCTAAGTTGGGCCTCTGGAGGTGCAGCGTTGCCATAGGAACAGGCTCATGGAGGGAGTCTCAGAGGAACCAGGTACTCGGGGGTGGTGGGCAGGGGCAGGTGGTAAGGGGTGCTGGATGTGGTCTCAGCACAGCTGCTCCCCACATTGCTAGTGGAAGAACTGAGGGTCCGGGGGGGAAAACCCTGGGGACTCTCCCATTTGCAAGTCCAAGGGGTCAGTCACCCCTGGAGCTGAGGCACGAGAGATGGCAAGAGGACGGACAGCTGGGGGAGCACCAGGCTGCAGACAGTTGCTAGGACACGGGATCTTTCCAAGGGGCCCATGGTAACCTTTGGAGAACACTTTGTGCCTCATTCATTTATTCATTAATTCACTTAATCCATAAACACCTCGAGGGCAGCGCTGCAGGCCTCTGGCTGCGGGGTGCCTGGCTGAGTGAGAAGCGTCTGGCCGAGCTGGGGTCAGACACATGTGCAAAATCCATTAACACCAGGCAGGAAGAGGTGTTCAGGGCTGAGATGATGCCCAGGGCGGCTGGGAGGGCCAGGACCCTCGGTGGGCAGGTGAGTGGGCAGGAGCCGGGGGACTTGCTGGCCCAGGACTGGGGGAAGGGCCTTCGAGGAGGAGGTGAGACGGGAACAAACTTCTGGGACAAACTTCCGTCCCTCTTCCCTCCCACCTGCGCCTGTCCCCTCCTCGTGGAAAGGGTGATATCTTCCTTTGCAGGAAATCCCTAACGCCTCGGACATAGTAGCACACCAAAAGCATTTGTTTAAAAATGTAATTTAATGAAAATGCTAATGCTTCCTTACAAATCAGATAATAAATACCGAACGGGAACATCTGATATTCCTTGAGAGCTGTGTGTTTTCACATCCCTAAACTCAGAGCTGTCTGCCAACAGGGGGGCTGGCCCCGCCGTGCCGCTCACCCCCCTCCACAGGCACAAGGTGCCGTTAGGCCGTGACTCTGCCGCAGTCTCCCAAAAACTCCTCAGCAGGGACTGGGACGAAGGCCCTCCTCAGGGGATCTGGGCTGAGGAAGGGATTTCTTCTGCGGCTAAAGGAGGTGTCCTGTTCCTATTTCATCACAGGGTGTGTTGTCTGGGCCTCTGAGGGTCTCCATGAGCTGGGCCTGCCGGGGAGGTGGGGGGCGGGGCTGGTGCCCCACTGGACGGGAAGGTTGAGGGGCCCAGCCTGATTTCCAAGACTCAGCGTCAAGTCTGGGCATGACATGTTCGAAGGTCGACTCTGGTATGAGAAAAGGCGGTTTCTTGTTCCGTGGAGTTGGCCAGGGCAAGGGAGGCTGCCAAATGCTGGAGAACAGTTAAGAGATTCACGTCCAAAATGCTGAAGCTCTGCAGTGTTCTGCCTGCCGCTTCAGCATGCTAACTTTGCCGTCACTAACGGAACGGCCAGCTCTTCTAGGCATCTCCTGTGCGTGCACACATTCATGGCTCGTTCACACATCTGTGGCTGTACAGCTCTCTCTGCCTGGAAGGGCCTCCCCACGCCCCTCTGGAGAATGTCTGTGTCCCCCGCGCACCCAGCTGAGGAGCACCCCTCTAAGAGGTGCGCGATCGCCCTTCCCGCGGTGCCTGCTCCTCACCTTGCTCGCCCATCTCCCAGCATCCACCGCCTACATCTCAAATGTGCCAAGCACAGGGTCCCCGATGGAACTCTCTGAGATGAGGGGCCATCTTCAGATCCATCATCACACCCCTCCTCCAGGGACCCCCCGAGCCTCGGCACGCGGTAGGGGCCCAGTCAATGCCGGGCAGATGAAAGGCTACATTTAAAGAGGTGAACCTCTGTTTTACGGAAAATTAACTTCTGGGAATTTCTGATGAATGAAGAATTCCTGCATTTTTGGTCTGCATGGACAAGCTGAGTGATGAAAAGGCTCCTTTTTCCTCTGGCCCCTGATTTCCTCCCTCCTGGGTGGGAGTGAGTCTACCTACAAGCTCTGGGGGTGGGGTGGGGCGCCGTCAGTAAGCACTCCAAGCCCTCGGGAGCCCCCCACGCAGAGCATGACTCAGTGGCGTCCTTTAAGAGGATCATGTGATTGATGATGCAGACAATCAGACTGTGGACTTACATCCCTGTAGATTCTGATGGCAAGGAAGGAAACGAGAAATCTGTTTTTGAATTGTATCATCGATGATGAGAAATTGGTTTTGTCTGGGGGAGAGGTGTGACCCCACAGAAGCCAACACTGAATATAGACCCGAACCAATGCGTCCCCTCTGCACCCCAGCCTGCTGGTACTTTTCCTTCTCGGAAGCTTGCTGTGTGCAGGCCTGCGTCCGGGACTCAGGGGTATAGGCTGGCTCTGCTCCCCCACCCCCAGCCCCCTGCGGCCCTGGAGAACCCTGGAGTCTGCCTGGGACTGTCACACGCCTCTTCAGGCCCCGAGCACAAGGGCAGGCTCAGAGCATGCCTCTCTGCAGCCAGACTCCCAGCTCGGCTGAGCGTGAGGCCACTTCACACTGAAGAGCCTTCTCTCTGATTGAACTTGAGACCAAACCTTCCTGTTCTGGAAAATGTTCCAGGGAACATCTCTCAATTCCCTCCATCCTCTGCCCCCGGGCCCCCTCGGCCGAAGAAAAGAGAATTTCTGCCTCCAAACAAACTTTAGGTTTGGAAAAGTCCTCTGAAAGGTGGCAGCTTTGGTGCCACGTCTCTTGGGTGTTTGCATGAAGCCCTGACAGCCCGCTAGGTTGTGAAACTGCCCCCTCCCACCCAAAGAGGGGAGGGCAGGCTCCTGGGGGAGGCCGTGGGGGCCTCCCTACTCTCCTCCAGGCTCCGTGCATTTTTACCGTTCTGCTGGGCTGGGCAGAGAGTTTGGCACTGGGATTCTGAGTAGACCAGGGTTTGAATCCCAG
This sequence comes from Cebus imitator, assembly GCF_001604975.1. NCBI lineage: Eukaryota > Metazoa > Chordata > Mammalia > Primates > Cebidae > Cebus > Cebus imitator. Next base: position 2,693,613 of record NW_016107367.1, on the reverse strand, counting down.
CTTTGCTACTGGTTAGCCGTGCCCCTCTCTTGGGGTCCCCCAGCCTCAGTGTGCTCCTCTCTGAAATGGACCTTGCAGTCCCCACCTAGCCCAGGCTGCGAGGAGACTCTGATGAGACAGGACTAAATTAAAATCTAAATCCAATGGAGAAGTTCGGGAGAGGCAGAAAGGGCGATGCCTGCTTGCCTACAAACCTTCAACCCAGGGGTGGTGGCTTCTCGGTTGGGGAGGCTCCTGCCTAGCTGTCTCTGGGATGTTCTAGGACCGACGAGGCCACCTGAGTCTCTGGGCACTGGTCCCTGCCTTGGCTAGTCTCTTTAGAAGGAAGAGCAGGCATGTCCGGGGGAGCCAATCGTCCTCTCTTGGAGGGAGGAAGGAGAATGTTGGGTGAGGACAGTGGACAAAGGCACCTATTGTCTGTTGGATGCCCTGTAGGGTTGGATCAGTGGGGACTCAGAGCCCCCCCCAAAAAACCTAGTCTACACAGAAGCAAAGCCTCAAGGCATGGAGACCTCCACCAAGGCTGTGGGGGTGGTGTGCAGAGCAGAACACAAAGGTGGGGTGAAGCCCCCGCTCCGGCCACCCCCTCCCCCTGCTGCTGGTGCCCAGGACTAGCGATCTCCGAGGCCCCTCTATCTAGCTCCACCTTGCTGAGCTGCCCCATCAGTAATTCTGCCTTTAATCAGGGGCGAAGTGGTGTGGGGCTGGCTGAAGGAGGAGTTAACGTTTAGAAAAGGAGGAGGGGGAGCAGACATGAGGGGGAGCAGAGGAGTGGCAAGGAAAGAGGCTGGAGACAACGCTTCTTTCCTTCCCTCCCAAGAAAACTTTCCCTCGTCACCAGCTCCTCTGCCGCCCCTGGGAAGCCCAGCGAGACTGCCTCCGGATGGCTCCCCTTGCTTTCGGCTCTCGCCTGGGGGGCGTGGGGCCACGGGCAGAGCCCTTCGGCTTGGCTGCCAGGAGGGAGTCCAGATCCTGCGTCTCAGTCTGGCCCCAGAGTTGGCAGGTCCAGTCCCTGCAACCTGCGTAGACCGCCTGCCATGCAGTGCTGTGAGGACCTGCGGGCTGCCAGCCTCATCTCTGTGATCCTGGGGGCCCTGTTCTCGGAGTAGGCTCTCAGCTCTCGGCTCTCGAAAGGAGAGGAGAAAGGAGGAGGGGAGGGATAGGCAGATAGAGGAGGGGGGTCCAGCTCCTCCAGCCTGCCGCTCCGCAGCCCCCAGGGTCTGCTTGCAAGCAGCAGACTGTGCACCTCCCCAAGGGACTACATTGGCATTTTCGCGCCTTCTGTGCAGACTTGAAGTCTGTGACAGTCACCAGCCTACCCTCCCTACTGCTCCTAAGCTACCCTTTCTCAGCAGCAGCGTCTGCTTGCTGAAAAGAAAGCTCCGGCCCCCTGAATTTACAAACGCTTTACTGAGACTAGAGCAAGCTAACAGAAGCCTCGTGGCTTGTAGGTCCTGTCAGACAGGAAAGTCCCCTCCCCTCTCTGGAGTGGCCCTGCAGGGGGCTCTGGACGAAGGCCCGAGTGCAGAGGAGCCTGGTTGCCCGCCGCGCCGCTACTGCCAGGGAGATCCTCCAGCTGTCTGGGCAGAGGCTCTGGGCTGCAGCTGTTGGAAACATGGCTGGGATGGGCTGTGGCCAGGCCCTATGTCGGCACAGCGCTTTCCTGCTCACAAAACCCGACTTCCCTTTGGAGACAAGTGGGGCATCCCTGTTTATGGGCTACCAAACAGGGCTCAGAGAGGGAAGGGATTGGCCTGGGCCTTTGGTGGGCACAAATGGAGATAAAATTAGAGAGCAGGTGCCCCCCGAGCCAAGGCAGTGCCCTTTCAGCATAAGCCTGTGACATTTGGACACTGACTCCCCAGGGTGAGAATGCCCTACCCTGGCCTCCCTCCCTTTCCTAAACTGGGGAGGGCTGTGGGGTGCAGGAAGAACCTCGATGGGGAAGGGAGGAGTCTAGATGTGGGGGCGGGGGGCACTCGAAGTCCACTGGGACCCCCCTAAGTGCTCCCTGCAGTCCAGGGACTCTCCTCTCTGTGGGACTTTGGCAGGAACCTGGGAGGCCCCTGCCCCAGGGCTGCTCAGCCCTGAGATCCTCCACCCCTCCTTGGCTCCTGGCTGAGAACTGAGCTCTTCCAGGTCTGCCTGCTGTTGGGATAGTTTTGAAGGCTGAAGTCAGGGGCCTCGGAGGGAGGGAAGAGAGCAAGCCTGGTCAGGAAGACCTTGGCGATCACCACGCAGTGGACATTGGTACTTCAAGGCTTGAGCCTGTCAGCCCCTCTCGTTCTAGGTCAGAGGCCTTGGGCAAAGGACCTTCCATCACTGGAGGAGGGGTTAGCATTTAGAAAACTCTGGGCTGGAGTTGGTTTCTTGACTTGATGAAAGAGTCTATGAAAGAGAGTAGGGTCACAGGAATGCAAGGGCATGTTGCAGGCACACAGTGAGCACCCCAACTGCTCCCTCCAGCCTGTCCCCAAAGCCATTCCCAGCAGCTGCTGCCCATCTGGGCATTCTGCAGACAGCATCAGGGAAGGGGCACCTTCCACCAGGGATGGGGAGTTTCTCAACAGCCTCTTTAAGCCAGCCCAGAGCAGCTCTGGTCTCTGCCCATCCCTGTGCCCATCCCGAGTGCCTTACTGGAGCACTGACTTAGGGCTGGTGGGCCTGCCTTCCCACATCTACCGCTAGGATGGGAAATGTGTGCTCAGACCTGCCAGGGCCGGGTTAGAGGGCCAGGTTAGAGGGCCAGGAGGCCAGGGCATCCAGCCTCCAGGTTCAAAGTGGCAAGATCACAACCCACTGGAGCCCTGTGAGGAAGGGGAGGCTGTGAACTGGGTGAGCACCCACTCCCTGCATTTAGGATATGTATGCAAATTAATATATGCAAACTAAGTATCCCAAACGACCCACCCAAAGAGTGGGACTCCTGGGACTCTTCCCCAGGAGGTTAAACACCTTTAATCCCCTCCTACCCCTCTCCTTCCCCATCTTCCTGAGCCTCCCCCATCCAGACGGATGTGAGGTGCAGAGCTCTCCTCTCCTGCAGGGCTCTAAGCCTAGGCTGGGGGCAGTGGGGAGGAGGGATGCCTGAGGAGCACCGCCTCTCCCTGGGAGCTCTGCAGAGGAGGAGGGTCTCTGGCAATCAGCATCGTCTACCTCCATCTCTCCGCGGGGTCACCCCTCAGAGCAGGTCTCCTCATGGTTCTGCAATAGGCGCTGAGTGCCTGGTGCTCTTCTGTGAACGTGAGAGCACACTGGTGAGGCTGCCCACGCATGCCACAGTGGACAAAGACGGATGCTATGGTGTGTGTGTTGGGGACCGCGTATGTGTTTTTGTAAGTGTGTGACCGCGAGTCAGCTGGGCATGTGTGCTTGCGGGTATCAGGTGCGTGGCTGTGCGTATATGTGTGCGTGAGTCAGTGCGTTAGTGTTTCAGCGCCGCTAAGGCCCTGACTGCGATGCTGTGTGTGTGTGGGTGGATGTGACTGAATGTGTGCACCGGTGTCCGTCTGTTTACAAGTGTGCTTGTATGTTTGGGTGTGCAGGTGGCTCTGGGTGCGCGTTTGTGTGCAGGGGGCCGGCACATGCGGGAGGATACCTATGGTTGCATAACCGCGGGTCCGCTTGCCCCTCTGCGCTCGTGACTAAGCATGTGCCACCCCGGACGGTGTCTACACTGAATCTGGGCTACAGTGTGTTTGAGTTGCCGTGTGCGTTTGCGTTGCGGGGTGTGGGTTGCCACAGGGGCAACTGCATTCTTCTGCGTCTTCATGGCTAGGGGTACTGGGGGCGTCAGGCTTTTCCTGGGTGTTTTTCTGTGTGCGTGTGTGATTACGTGCTTAGTTCACGTCTGCATAGTGCGCCTTTGTGTTTTCCTGGGTATCTAACCACTGCACGTGTCTCCGGGACGTCGGCAATAAGAGTTTCGGTGTTCCTGCGTCCTGACTTGTGCTCTCCAAGGGGTCTGCGGCCCAGGTTCGATCCCTGCGACTTGTCCTAGGCAGGCCTGTATGTGCGCGGCCGCGTGCTGTCCTGTTTCGGGGAACGTGTGCCAAACGCGCGCAGGGTACCTGTGCCCGTCTAGCCAAGAGTGCACCCGTGTGCGCGAGCGGGCTTCCGGGACGCCGCAGTGGTGGGGGGCGGCCCTGCGAGGGGAGGGGGTCACCCGGACTGGCCGGCGCCGGCCCCGTGCGCACGAAGGCGGGGGCGGGGGGCGGGGGCCGCGGCGGGGGGGGAGGCGGTACGAAAAGGGCGGCGCGCGCGGCGGCGGCGGCAGCTCCCCGGCAGCGGCGGTGGAGAGCGCAGCGCGCAGCCCGGTGCAGCCCTGGCTTTCCCCTCGCTGCGCGCCCGCGCCCCCTTCCGCGTCCGCAACCAGAAGCCCAGCGCGGCGCCAGGAGCCGGACCCGCACCCGCACCGCTCCCGGGACCGCGACCCCGACCGCCCCGCGATGACCGCGACCGAAGCCCTCCTGCACGTCCTCTTGCTCCTGCTGGCTTTCGGCCACAGCACCCATGGTGAGCCCCCCGGCTGCCCGGCTCGCGCCCCCTCTGGGGAAGCCTGCGATGCCCCGCCGGCCGCCCGGTGCCCCGCACGCCCCGTCCCGTGCGCCCCAACTCCGCCCATCCCGCCTAGCCCTAAGCCCCGCGCTGTGCCTGCCTCGCCCTCCCTGCCACCCTCGCATAACAAGCCCGACCCGGGGGTCCCAGAGGGCAGGGGAGGTGTGAGACCCCCAGCCCCTTCCCGCCGGGCAGAAGTGGCGCCGGAGGGGTGTCGGTGCGCTGAGCAAGGAGGTATGGAAAAACGAGGTGCTGTTGTGGTATCTTCTGTGAAAACGCTCTGGGGTGCAACTTTGGGGTGTCCCTGCGTGCTTGTTCGGGAACAGGTTTCTGAGGGGAGTGGGGGATGACTTTGCCGTCTTAGCCCCCAGTTCCCAAGAGAAGCCCAGTCTGAGCCCTTCCTGCGTGGCGCGTTTCTCTAGGTGAGGGGCTGCGACACTTCTGTCTGCAGCGGCCATCTGTCTCTGACAGCGAGAGAGTTGCCCCCTTCCCGCAGCGCCCCCCCACTCATTGCACCAGTGGTTGTGTGTAGGGGGCTGTCTGGAAAGCTGGGGAGCTGGTTGAGTAAATGCACACAGTAGGTGCCTATTAAAGTGTCAAAATCTCTAAGCAGTGTTGCAACCTCAGCCGGCTAAGCAGATCCCTGTGGCGTCATCGTTTTCTTACTGCGAAGGCTGTAGGGGAAAGGGGAAAGATTTGACCTGAGTGCCTGGCTTAATAGGGATGAACCTTAAAAAGAATCCAGATGCCTTACTGGGGAGCCCACCAGGTGAACCTGTCTGGGCTTTCCCAGAGCTGAACACCTCAAAATCTGCTCCCCTTTTTGGCTCAGGTTGCAAAAGTGACGGTCAGACTGCATGGCCAGGGGTCAGTGTGTTTCCCTCCACTGTCCCCATCCTTGCTGTTAGGAGGACTTGAGGTTTCGTATGTGCTTTTGGGGGTGAGGGGAGAAAGGTGTTTCTCCTGCTCCTGAGAACTAGGGAGTGTACTGTGGCCATCTCGTAGCTGGGAACGTGGCAGAGATGTTTTCCTAAGTGCGTTGAGCCCCATCATGCTCAGATAGGCAGTGCCTACTGTGTGCCGGGCTGGTAGGACCCAAGAGGACTGTTGGCGCCCTCGAGGGCAGTGGCAGGCTGTGTGGGAGAAGATAGGCTTTGCCTTGGTCTGGGGCCTGGAGGGGTGAATTGTATAACCTTTCTTGCACCTCAGGGGCTGAATGCGTCCCGGCCTGCCACCCCCAAAATGGATTCTGCGAGGATGACAATGTTTGCAGGTAATAGAGTGGCTCCTCAGAGGCAGCGTGTGGGGGCCATGCAGAAGCCTGGGGAGTCATGGAGTCAGGCAGAAAAAATGGGGGGCTTGGCCACTGTGCTGCAGCAAACAGCTCCCTGGCCCCTGCAGAAAACTGGCGGGGTGGGGGGGGGGAGGTGAAGGCAGGGAGTGGGGGCAGCCGCAGCTTCTCAGAGGTGGGGTGGCAGGTGAGACCACTGCAGGCCACTGCAGCAAAACGCAGCACTCCCCCGGGACCTCGAGGTTCCTCCGAGCTGGCCTCTTGGTGTGGCGTGTTTTCTCTTAAGTTTTCCCATTCAGGTGGCTGGTGTTTACTTCCCAGGACCACCGGCTGGTACTGTGCAAAGACCCCCCCAAGGGCTCTTGGTTCCACAGAAAGTAGCCTGAGCTCCCTCTCTATCCCTGCTCCCCCTCATGTGTCCCCATCTTTCTCCCTTACGCCCGGCAGGTGCCAGCCTGGCTGGCAGGGTCCCCTGTGTGACCAATGCATGACCTCTCCTGGCTGCCTTCACGGACTCTGTGAGGAACCCTGGCAGTGCATTTGCATCGACGGCTGGGACGGGAAACTCTGCGATATAGGTTGGCGCTTGCCTTTGTCCCTCCCAGCCCTGTGTCCTCACCTGCCTGCCCTGGCCCCCAGCCACCTCCTCCCAGCCTCCTGTTGCTGGCTGCCCTCACTTCCTCATTCCTGCACACCTCGTGCCCTGTATTCTAATGATCTGTTTATAAATTTCCTGTGGGTATCGAATACCTCCTCAGAGGTAGGGACTTTATTTTGCTCTCCTCTGCACCATCAGCACCCAGCACCCAGAGGAAACATGGGGTGGGGGCCAGGGAGCTGCCTGTTGAATAAAGAGTCACAAAATACACACACAGCTGGGCTGGTAGGACCACAGACCCCAGGTCACCTGTCTGCGTCGTGGAAGCCCAGAGATAGACAGGGCTCAGGGGATCTCGGAGCTAAGACTCCCTAGAAAAGCACACGCAGGACTAAAAGGGCTGAAAACAAACAAATTGGGGGGGCGGGGGGAGACAGCAGCACTCAGTGTTTGGGAGGCAGGTGCTGCGTCAGGGCCAGGAGAACAGGGCTGAGGGACCTGGACTGTGCAGGTCAGGTGTAGGAGGCAGCTGGGGTTGGGAAAGTCTGAGAAAGGGTTAAAGTGAAGATTGGTGTTATCTGTTGATTTCATTAATTTATGCAATCTTTGCCTCCATTACCCCGAGCAATTGAGAGTTGGCTGTCACTGCATTTTCAGGCTGCGAAATGTTCGTTTAAGCCCATTTTCATTTGGCAAAACCTGCCCTAAAGTCCGGGCAAACTCAAGTCCTCAAAAAAAACACAAAACTCCCAGCTGTGTAGCAGCCCACCCTCAGGGCCTCTGTCCCATGGTCCCCAGCATCAGCAGAGATGGTACAGGTAGGGAAACTGAGGGTCTGGGAAGTACAAGTGTCTGCTAAGGGATAGGAAAGAAGTTGGGCAAAAAGCCAGCTACAACCCTTTCCCCAGCCCCAGAAAGAGAGTTAATTTTTATCTATGACAGCATCGAACAGCCTCCCTTAAGGAACACCTAAGAGCATTTTGTGATGGCCTCTTCCCTTACAACTGGGATGGCCAGGGCAGCCAAGGTTCCGAAGCTGAGCTCCCTCCCACCCCACATTGTCTCTGGTTTGTAATCCCAGCCCCTCCCAATATGGTGCCCGGCTTCCCTGCAGCTGACTCGTGATCTGGCCGGCGTGTCAGCTGCCCCTCACAGAAGCAGCAGCAGCTTGGGGTCGTTTGGGGATCCAGGGGAGCCCAACAAAGCCACCATTTGGGATCAGGGTTAGGCTCTTAGCCTGGAGCCCATCTTCTTTGGTATCTAAATGCAGTACACCCTTGCTGAAATAGTCCAGACAGATGCCTCCCTTCCTGTGGGCCCTTGGCATGTCCCCTCCCCACCAGGTTGACAAAGGCAGCCAGCTTGGTTAGGGCGAGAGAGTCGGGGTCCCAGCAAGGACACAGCTCTCCCTCTCCCTTCTTGCCCATCTGAGGCTGTCGAGGCCACAGCTGCTGTCCTGGCAGAGACAAGCAGTCTGCTCCTTGCAGCAGCTTAATTCTCCCCTGTCTTGGTTTGGAGGCTCAGGAGGGCTGCCCCAGATTGGCGTAGCAGGGAGAGCTACAGGGACGAGCTAGGGGTGGTCGCCAGCTTTTTAGTTTAAATTTAAGATTCCGAGTGACAGGAGAGCCAGGAGCAGAGAATTAGGAGCCTGACGCGGAGGCGCCGCGTGCTAATGCCTTGCTGGTGCCGTCCCGTAAAGATAAATCCTCTTTATGTGTCCTTGCAGCAAGCCTGGCTTCCACGGAACGCCACAGGGTAGTCCATCAACGCGGTGTTCAGGCTTTCCCTCCTTGATTGATTGCAGTCTCCCTTCCACGAGGGTGCAGGTCTCTTTGAGAGAGGGACACAAAAGTACGCACATGTGTGGCCTTAGCGCTGGGGACCCCCACCATCAGCCTGCCTTCACTTGCTGAGGCTCTTGCTGGCCCTGGCTTTCTGTTTGGCAGGTACAGCAGCTCAAATGATAGAAAATCAAAGCAGAAGAGTCCCTCAGAGCTTGGCCAGGGAAAGACCCTCTTTTTATAAATAAGGAAACTGAGGCACATGATATGGGGAGGAGCTGAGCTTGCCTGCTACGTGGCAGCAGGCTGGATACAGAGCAGGACAGGGGTCCCTCTTGGCCCCACTGGGGAGCTGGGGTTTCCACCGCCGGAGAGCCCCTGACGCAGGCTCTCGTGCTCAGCTCATCCCTGGCTTGCTGTACCTGAATAATGGAGTGTGCATGATGGAAGGTGTTAAAACACGGTGGAAATATACCAGTGCTCATGGAAACCTGCGCTCGTAGGAGAGCGCTCAATAGTTACAATTTTCTTGCCTTTACAAGATGCAGCCTTTTTACCAGGAGGTGGACACAGTGCTGGGGCTAAATCAGATTTCTCGATTTCTGACCGAGGGGAGTCGTTACCTCTGCATCCCCCCCACTGCCCCTCTTTGATGGACAAGTATGAAGAGCTGGTGGTTTTTCTGAGAGTTGGGCTGTATTTGTGGCCAGGACCTGTCCCCCCGCAGGAGAGGCTGGACGAGCAGCCTTGTCTGGTGAAGACAGGCCTTAGGGAATCTCAGCTAAGCACAGGGTTGCAGGGAGAGGCACGCTGTCTACAGTGAACATCACGGACACGTTGCTGGACACGGGGTGACCTGGTGCCAGGCAAAGGGTACAGCTATCCATATCCGTGGCTTGAATATCAGTGGCCACAACTTTCTGATCTGTGACCTTAGGCAAGGAAACCCCCTCAGCTTCCTGAGCCTCAGTTTACCCGCTTCATGGGATTTTTTCGAGGGGGGTTCCTCACTCTCTTACTCCAGACCCCACTGGGTGGCTATAGAGCCATTTTGAAGTCCACCGGCGTCCACGCCATGCCTGCGTATGGAGAGGAAGCTGAGTTCTCGTACTGTCTGTCGCCCCGCAGATGTTCGGGCCTGCTCCTCTGCCCCCTGTGCCAACAACGGGACCTGCGTGAACCTGGACAACGGCCTCTACCAATGCTCCTGTGCCCCTGGGTACTCGGGAAAGGACTGCCAGAGAAAGGACGGGCCCTGTGTGATCAATGGGTAAATATCCTTCCCAACTATGTGTGATCTAACGAGTCCTGTTTTTCATGCACCCACTAAAGACCCTCAGCCTAACCCTGTTGGATCTGTCGCCTGACAATGAACTAAGTGTTCCTCCCGGATGCAGGTATTTGGGGAGGATGTGTCATTTCCATAATTTTTTCAAATGATCCTGAAGGCGATTTCTTATTCCCCTGGTGTTCCCGAGTCCTGATGTGTGTGAATGACAGTCGATTGCGATGGTGAACTGACTCTCAGAGCTGCGTAATTTTCTAAAGGCAACATAATAAGGGATCAGAGTTCAGCGGGACTGAGATTGTTTGTGAAACCCACTTGCTGTATCTTGGGGGTGGTTCTGGGGAACTGGCGGGCTCTGCAATTGGATTTTTCTGGGATGTCTGTGGAGGGAGCTGCCGGGTTGAAAGGTGAGGAGATTGTGCCTCTGCAAGCGGGAGAGGGAGTGTGCCAGCTGCCAGCTATCCTCAGTTGGGAGGGGCCCTCGGGACTCCTGCGCAGTGGACGTAACAGACGGAATGGCCACTGTCCTCACTTGCAACTCCCCGAGCAATGCTTCCCAGCAGCTCGGCTACTGTCCATCTTTTATCTCTTTGGCGACCCTGAGCCGTCCCCCCTCCCCGCTGGATGGGGCTTAGCCTGAAGCCAAGGGAGATCTTGACGGAGGCAGAGTCTGACATAAGAATCCAAACTTGAACTCAGTCCTGGGCCTGGAGTTGGGGGGGTAGGGGTGTCCCTTTCCCCTGAAGAAACTGAAGCTAACACGCAAATAAGGTGATCTTGCCCCAGCTTTGCAGGCTGGTGCAGAAACAGGAGTCTGTAAGAGCTGTAAGCAGACATTCATGGGCCTCCAAAGATCAGTCCAGACGGGGTCAAACTGGGGGCCAGTGACCCCTGAACTCCGTGTCTGCTTATTAGCCAGGAGAAAAACAGAGCGAGACCTTTAAAATACTTTGCTTTTCTTGCTAACAGACTTAAACCTGTGTGTCAAAATAGAGCCTAAGGTCCTTGAGGTTCCTTCAGACCCCGGCTCCCATACAGCCGGCACCCCGAAGCGGCAGTGCTGATTCTTGTGTTTATAGCCCCTTCTTCCCCGGAGTTTTGGCATTTATCAGATGACAAAGGGCTTGCTCGTTTAAAAGCACTTACATTAAATGCTCCTTGTGCTCCGCTTTGAGCAAACAGCTTTGGTTTGCAAGCTGCACTTGGGTGAATGGACCACTATAAAACAGCCTGGCAGAGACACCGGCTCGTGCCAGGGTAGACAGACTCGTATTGCTTTCTCTTTGAGAGGCCCCAGGCGTGTCCTGCACAATAGCCTGGATCCACTCCGCTGACAATAGTAACAACAATGAGGGTTGGCGGCCACAGTGGACGTAGGTAGAAAGGACGACAGCCGGCCCCAAGATAGGGTGAGGGGCACCCCTGGCTTGGTCCTTCTGCCCCAGCAGCCCAGGGATGGAGCTAAGGGAGGTGGGGCTTGCTCCAGTCCCGGGCTGTCACTGACTTTGCCTCTCCTAGCCTCAGTTTCCCAGCTGGCTAGTGACTAACCCACAGTCAGTCCTCTGGTTGGAGAGGTGCAGTAAGAGTTGGGAGAGGATGTGGACATCCTGGCATGGGAGGTCGGGGGTGTTCCACGTTAGCAGCAGGATGGGGGTGAGGGGAGCACCCCCCCATCCCCCACGTGTGCCTCCTTGGCTGGCATCCTCTCCCTCCCTCCCTCCTTCTTGCCCCTGATGTGCTTTGAGCACCTGCCCTTTTGTCAGGCCGGGAACCTTCTGTCCCAGCACTCCCCGCAGCTCTGCCCTAGCCCAGCCCCCGAGGCCCTTGATGTGTGCCTCTTGTGTTCCAGCTCCCCCTGCCAGCATGGAGGCACCTGCGTGGATGACGAGGGCCGGGCCTCCCACGCCTCCTGCCTGTGCCCCCCCGGCTTCTCAGGCAATTTCTGCGAGATCGTGGCCAACAGCTGCACCCCCAACCCCTGCGAGAACGAGGGCGTCTGCACGGACATCGGGGGCGACTTCCGCTGCCGCTGCCCGGCCGGCTTCATCGACAAGACCTGCAGCCGCCCAGTGACCAACTGCGCCAGCGGCCCCTGCCAGAATGGGGCCACCTGCCTGCAGCATACCCAGGTGAGCTACGAGTGTCTGTGCAAGCCCGAGTTCACAGGCCCCACCTGTGTCAAGAAGCGCGCGCTGAGCCCTCAGCAGGTCACCCGTCTGCCCCATGGCTACGGGCTGGCATACCGCGTGACCCCAGGGGTGCACGAGCTGCCCGTGCAGCAGCCCGAACACCGAATCCTCAAGGTGTCCATGAAAGAGCTCAACAAGAGTACCCCTCTCCTCACCGAGGGCCAGGCCATCTGCTTCACCATCCTGGGCGTGCTCACCAGCCTGGTGGTGCTGGGCACCGTGGGCATCATCTTCCTCAACAAGTGTGAGACCTGGGTGTCCAACCTGCGCTACAGCCACATGCTGCGGAAGAAGAAGAATCTGCTGCTGCAGTGCAACAGCGGCGAGGACCTGGCGGTCAACATCATCTTCCCCGAGAAGATCGGCATGGCCACCTTCCGCAAGGAGGCTGGCGACGAGGAGATCTAGGCAGCGTCCCCACAGCCCCTCTAGATTCCCGGGGTCCCGCAGAGCTTACTAGAAGCGGTCTGTCCTAATCTTTGTGGTGTTCGCTAGCTCTCGTGTGGAATCTGGTGAACGCTACGCTTACATATATTGTCTTTGTGCTGCTGTGTGACAAGCGCAATGCTAAAACAATCCTCTCTCTCTCTCTTAATGCATGATAAAGAATAATAATAAGAATTTCATCTTTAAAGAATTAAGAGAAATAAGTATGTTATTCTAAACTCTAAATGAAATATCAAAAAAGACCAAAAAAAAACAAGGCAACAGTACCAGGGCCCCGTGCCGACGCCCCTCCCTCGGGGGTCTCGGTCGCAGGGTCCTCGTGAAACCGTTACGAGTGCTGTGCATGACCACTCACTGTGCAAAGGGCTTGATCACTTTCGTTCGTTAATTCTCACACGCCACATCCGACTTGCACTCACTCCAGCACAACATCGCTGTCCTTAGACCTTCCCGGTTGATTTGAGTTAGCAGAGTGCAGCGGCTGTGTGTCAGGCAGAGAGAGCCCCGGGTTGGCCGTTGGGGGGCCGGGCTCCGTCCCAGCCCTGCCACTAACTCGCTGTGTGATCCTTGGCGAGTCCTGATCCCAACCCTGGGCCCACCTTCCCACCCCTCTGGAGGGAGGGGTTTGAACACCCACCATCATGGTCCTCTCTGGCTCTAAAACTCTGAATTAGGAACGAGAGGGTATGGACCAAAACACTGCTTGACCCCAAAAATTAGGATCTGATGAAGACTAAGTCTCATCCTGGGATCCGAAAGGTTTTGGCCTATCCTGGATGAACACTTGATGTGGAAATTTATCCTAAGTGCGTTTCTCAAAGTGGGGAGCCTCCTGGCCCACTTCCCATTTGGGAAAATACTAGCCCCTTTGAGTCATTATGTGCCGTCTGGAGCTGCCACTGAGGCCTCCAGCCCTCCCCCACCCCTCCTCACCTACCCGGAGCCCCAGCACCGTACTTGCCCTACCCTATAGAGATGTCCCTTGAGACTTGAATGCACCTTGAACCGTAAGTGCCCCTGGCAGAATCTGAGCAGCAACACAGCCCTCACCAAGGTTTTCACAGGGATTAGTGGAAATTGTCGCTTGTGGGGCGCTTATTAGTTCTGTGGCAAATGTGGTCGGAGACCTGGCCTACACAGCCACGGGTTTACATTTGTGTTGCTGAGTTAATAACCCTCAGATCCCCAAAGACCTAGCCAGCTTCTGAATTTTGAATTTGACTTTTTTAAAATAAAGAGCATCTATTTTTTTTTGCAAAAATAGAAAGAGCTGGGACAGAGCTCTGTTTAGCTTTTCAGCTTTTGGGGTTGGACAGCTAAACAGCCCTTGGGTACCAGATGGGAATATTTTGCTTCTTAGATGATTTAGATAAGAATCTAGACTCTTAGCTTTACTGAGTATTGCCGGCCCTGCTTACCTTGCTCCAGGTGTTTATTGCTAAGTCATCATCACCTTCGCCATCTACAGTCACTCACATTAGTCACCCACACACAATTTCAAAGTCACCCACCCGTCGGTCACCTGCGCCATCGTCATGACACAGTATGGACCTCATCACCTCATCGTCTTCCAACTGCCATCCAAGCCCCCTCATCCCAACTCAAAGCCCGACCGCCATCTGCCCAAGCTCAAACCCCCCCTACCCCTCATCAACCCATTGGTCTCTTCATTCCCGGTCCTTCCTCGTCCTGATTCCAAGCTCCGCCCCACCCTTACCACCTCCCCGAAATAAGCTGCCCCCTGCAGAGCCTCTCCTACCAACCCTGTCCCCAACAGGCCCCTCCCCACTGTCAGACCTGAGTCCTGCAGCACCCGTCCCAGCCTCTCCCAGCCTCACCCCTAAAACCCTGTCACCTCCCCGCCACCATTATCACTGCCAAGCCCCTTCCCCTTCCCCTCCAGCTCCTGCTTCCATCCCGACCAATCCTCTCATCCCCCATCCTTCCCCTCCTCTTCCCCCAACCGTCCTTTCCTATCACCTCACCCTTCCCCTCCCATCCCCCTCACCCTTCCCCTCCCATCCC
>NW_016107367.1:2671182-2678916 GCF_001604975.1 Cebus imitator | reverse complement strand
TTCCCCTCTGATCCCCCCACCCTTCCCGTCTGTCCCCCACCCCTCCCTTCCTATCACCCTGCCTTCCCCTCCCTTCCCTCTCCCCAAACCCCTAGGTCCTCCACCCCAATCTCACAACTGCCCAAGTCCTTCTTCCTCCCCCACAAAGTCATTCAATTCACCATCTCATCTCATTTTGAGTTTGTTTTAAGAAATAAAAAATTCAAAAAGACAAAAAAAAAAGAATTGTTGGCATGTGTCGGGCAGGCGTCTGGTACCCTGCCCGGCCTCTCTCAGCGTGAGACCTGGACTGAGCCTGCTAACGATTCTGTTCCTCAGTTTCCCCAAATGCAAAATTCTAAGATTGGCGAGACTATCAAATTCTGTTTTCAATCTTGATGCTGTAGAGAACAGCTGTGTTCCCCTGATAACAAGAAAAAGAGGTCCCACAGTTGAGGCATCCTTGACCAACTCCCATCCATTCATTTCTTCACCGTCTGAGACTCATCCGATCAGGAAGCATTTCCAGGCACCTGCCGAGCGCCAGGCAGTGTGCGGGACTGCAGGGCAGGCAGGACCAGGGGGCAGTCTGGAGGGGAGTGGACACGCAGGTGTCCCCAGGGAGCCCAGCACAGTGCTGGTCACGTGCCGTGGGAACGGAGGGTCCCGAGCAGACGCCTCCCTTAGAGAGAAGCCACCATCTCACCTTCCCACGCAACAAATTATCTATTACCAGCACGCGATGAGGCCGCCCCTCCCAAATTCCTCAGCTCCCACCACACACATCCCCCTGTCACAGGAGCAGCGTCAGCAGCCTCGCCACGGTCTTCACATCACGGAGAAATGGTCATTCCATGTTCTATGGGTCACCAGACTCTGCTGAGAGTGTTGGGATCTTTGACCGCCCGGCCACACCTCGTGTGTGTCCGGTGTAGCATGTAGTTTACGAAACGAACGGAAAAGCTCAAAGACAGCCGTCGGAGACATGATCACCAATTCGGTCCCAAATTAGGAGAGGGGGACGAGGAGATCAATTTCGTCACCAAAACGTTAAAAAACATGTCCTAGAGGCTCTTTTTAGCTTTCCCGTTTACTAACTGCACCAGACATGCAAAAAAACCTTGTTTATTGAAAAATAAACAACAAGGGCTAGACTTGTGTCTGTGTCTTTGATCACACGTGTGCCGGGCGACACTGGTCCCTCCCATGTGGCCTCAGGCCCTGGGCAGGCGGCGCAGAGTTCATACTTTCCAGGGCCCTGCTTTGTCCTAATACCCAGCCCCTCTCAGGGCTAAGGGGTGAGCCCAACCAGGACTGTGCCCACCCCTTCTAGACCACACTCTTGGAACCTGGGAGTTTCCAGTCCAGAGGGTCCTGAGATGCCCTCCAAGGCCCACGTGGGCCTTGTCCGTGCCTGTTTCCTGAGATAGCTGTTTGTAGGTGGCCTGGATGGAGCTGGGACTTGACGGGTGCAGGGAGAGAGGGTCCATGCAGAAGCACGAAAGTGGCCTGTCTCTGAGGGCCAACTCCCCTCATGCACCAAGGTCCAGCCCTGGCCCTGCGCATCCCTCCCAGCCACACACGAGTGCACTCAGCGAAGGAGTCCAGTCCCACAGTGCCAGAGTCAGAGCAGCCCGCTGAAGCCAGGACAGAGGAGCTCAGGTCTTGTTCCTTGGCCCTGCTGACCTGGGAGGCAGTCCTTGGTTTGTGTCCCCTCTCCACTGCCCCAGGGCCTGCCTTCCTCTCTCAGACTCTCTCTGGCCAGGCTGCTGCCACCCCCTCTGGCTCTACAACTCCAGGTCTTGGGCGCCCCGACACCCCCTCCTCCCCCCGCCACCACAGTGGCCACTGGTTCTGCTTCTCCCCATCTCCTTCCGCCCTCAGACCTTATAGCTGGGGCTCAGGCCCACTCCGTCCTTCAGTGTCCCTCTGGCCTCCTCACCCAAGGTCCTCTCTGGCTCTAAAACTCTGAATTAGGAACCAGGGGGCATGACTCAAAACACTTCCTGGCCCCAAAAATTAGGGCTGATGAAGACCAAGTTTCATCCTGGGATCTGAAAGGTTTATCCTCTCCTGGACCACCACTGGATGTTGAAATTCATCTTAACTGCATTTCTCACAGTGGGGAACCTCCTGGCCCACCTCCTGTTTCAGAAAAGTCAGCCCGTTTGAGTCATGATGTGCCATCTGGAGTTGCCACTTAGGCAGCCAGCCCTGTAGCCCCCAATCTTACCCACCCACCCTCATTCACCCAGGGCCCCTACTCCAAACCTGCCTCCTGCTCCCAGTGCAGCAGAGCACACAAGACAGATAGGCAGAGGTTTCCTCTTCCGGGTCCCCACTGGGCTCCAGGGTCATCTAGAGCAGAAAAATCCCCAGCGAACTCCACGTAGAGGAAGAGGCCTGAGCAGCACCTGGAGCAGGTGTGTGGAAGGTTCCTGAAGGAGAGCTCAGAAGGAGGGAGTGGGGAGGGGCAGTGGAAACTGGGGGTAAGACAAAGCGGGGGTTCGGTGGGCAGCCTATGTGGTCCGGACCCAGTCCAGACATGGACACCGTCCTGGAACCTCTAGGGAAATAACATGACCACGCTGAAGGCTCCCGAGTTAATCAATGCAGAAACACAGATGAAGGGGGGCGTTTGCTAGGAAAATATTAATCCTCCAAATTCCTCAATGCAGCCGGCAGGAACAGAGCGATCCCTTGGGGAAGACCCTGTGGCAGGCAAAGCCAGCCTGGTTTGGAGGCCACATTTGACCCTTTGAGGGAAGGGGGGAGGCTCAGGCTGGAGGAACTGTTCCACATCAGAGAAAAAGGAAAGACGAAGGTCTCCAATGGCGTTTCCAGAGCCAGGAGAACCCCGCACTGAAACCTGACAAAGGGCGCAAAACTTGAAAAGTCACTGTCCTCACCCCTGAATAGAGAAACAAAATTTCCAATGAAATAACCACCCAGCAAAGTAGCCAACTTTGTTTGTTTGTGAAGTTTTTTTGTTTGTTTTTTGTTTTGAGACAGTCTCACGTTGTCGCCCGGGCTGGAGCGCAGCGGCACAGTCTTGGCTCACTGCAACCTCCACCTCCTGGGTTTAAGCGATCCTCATGCCTCAGCTGGACGCCACCACGCCTGGCTAATTTTTGTATTTTCAGTGGAGATGGGGTTTCGCCATGTTGCCCAGGCTGGCCTCAAACTTCTGGCCTTAGGTGATCTGCCCACGTCGGCCCCCCAAATTGCTGGGATTACAGGTGTGAGCCACCACGCCCGGCCTGCAGCCAGGTTTTTTGGTTTTTTTTTAGTGCGTGATCAAGTACAGCATTTTCTAGGAAAGCAGGTTTAATTTAACATTAGGAAATGCAGTAGCGGGCATTGGGCCTGGAGTGGTCATGGAAGGAGGGGACAGTGATGGTCACCTAGAGTCCCTATTAGACCACCCTGGAGCCATGCTTGGACCTGGGAGAGCAAACTCCATTGCAGGCCCAGTGGCTGGTGAGAGCCCACGGCTGGGGACGGTCCAGAGGCAGAGGGCAGGCTTGGGGCCTAGGAGATTACTGCCGTGAGGGGTCTTGGCACAGTGCCCTGGGCTTGGGAGCGGCAGCAGAAAAATCCCCAGTGAACTCCATGTAGAGGAAGAGGCCCTGTGCAGCACGTGGAGCAGGTGAGTGGAAGGTTCCTGAAGGAGAACTGAGAAGGAGGGAGTAGGGAGGGTCCGTGGAAACTGGGGGTAAGACAGAGAGGGGGATTGGCGGGCAGCCCATGTGGTCAGGACCCAGTCCAGACCACGGACACAGGCTAACAGCTGGGCAGGATTTGAGTCTCAGGCCCGTGGCTTCCTTTCTTCAGTGACGCTCTCCCACAACTGAGGCAGCTGAGGAGGAGGAAAGCATTGGCTCTCCACATCACCCAGCCCGACCCTCACTCAATGAATCCCACATATCCTGTTCCCAGGAAGGACTCACAGCTGGGGAGGAGGCATGAAGACCCCAGCTCACTCAGAATGACCAGTGGCTCAGGTGCGCAGGAAAGTGCATCTGGCTGTGGTCACTGGGGCACCATGGCGGTGACAAAGATGCCAACACTGGAGCTGACCAGTTGTTTTTTTGAGACGGAGTCTTGCTCTGTTCCCCAGGCTAGAGCGCAGTGGCATGATTTCGGCTCACTGCAGCCTCCCAGGTTCAAGTGATTCTCCTGCCTCAGCCTCCTGAGTGGCTGGGATTACAGGCGCACATCACAACTCTTGGCTAATTTTTTTTGGTATTTTTAGTAGAGATGGAGTTTTACAATGTTGATCAGGTTGGTCTTGAACTCCTGACCTCATGAACTGCCTGCCTCAGCCTCCCAGAGTGCTGGGATTACAGGCGTGAGCCACCGTAACTGGCCATAATCAGTCTGTATCTTTTTTTTTTTTTTTTCGAGACGAAGTCTTGCTCTGTCAGTAGGCTGGAGAGCAGTGGCGTGATCTTGGCTGACTGCAACCTCCAATTCCTGGGTTCAAGCGATTCTCCCACCTCAGTCTCTCGAGTAGCTGAGACTATAGGCATGCACAACCATGCCCAGCTCATTTTTATATTTTTAGTAGAGATGAGGTTTCACCATGTTGGCCAGGATGGTATTGACCTCTTGACCTTGTGATCTACCTGCCTTGGCCTCCCAAAGTGCTGGGATTACAGACATGTGCCACTGTGCCCAGCTGGAGTTGACCAAATTTCAACTCGAGCACAGGTCATAGGAAAAAATATATGATACCACTGCAGTAGGTTCCAGAGGGAATCTGATAAAATCAATTTCTGGCTTAAAACAAATCCCAGCAAACTAGGAAAAAATCCATACCTCCTTAATGTCAGCAAGGACATCTGTCTTAAACTAACGTTTACTATCCTACTATTCAGTAAAACCTAAAGGCAAGTAAGGCCCTGCATTATACAGCAGTGAAGGGCACTGGTTTTACATTTTGGCTCTGTCCCTTGGGCCCATAATACCTTCATGTTTGCTTCCTCACCTGCAAAGGAGTAGTCATGGAGAGCAATGAGTATCAGTGTTGCTCTAGGACTTCTAGCCCATGTAATAAGACAAGAAAAAGCAAACATGGGAAGGAGATTAGATGACGATGCTTATTGTCTACCAAAAACCCTCAAAAGAATGGCCTGAAGGAACCATAGGAGAAGTCAGTCGGCAGGACGCATATTCTACCTACACAAAAACCTAAACACCAATAGCAACTTGCTACTAAAAAATAAGGATTTGAGTAATTAAAAACTCACTATTATAAAGTTGCCAATTATCTCCAACATTAATTTATATTTTGGCCAGGATGGTCTCAATCTCTTGATCGAGAGATGCTATATATTTGCGTTAGGTCCCCAGACAATAGAATTCTGAAGTTTATCTGAAAAAATAAGATAGCGAGAACAAGCAAGGCAAAAATGTAATGAAGGGGCAATTTGTACCATCGGATATTGAAATAGAAAGCTAAAAAAAATAAAACTTTGTGTCTCTGGTCTGTTACAGAATCAATACTTAATATTGGTTTTCTGAGAATGAGGGCTGCATGAAGGAATGCAAGAATGACAGCTTTTGAAAGCATCTAGATCCCCAGCTTCAAATACTTATTTACAAATGTGGAAACTGAGACCAAAAGAATAATCAGTCTAAGCTTTCCAACTGAGGACAAGTTTCCCCCACGACACTTTTGGCAGTGTCTGGAGATATGTTTTCTTTCCTTACCTTCCCCTTCCCCTTCCCTCCCCTTCCCTCCCCTCCCCTCCCTTTCTTTTCTCTCTCTCTCTCTTTCTCTTTCTTTTTTGGCATGGAGTATCTCTCTGTCACCCAGGCTGGAGTGCAGTGGAATGGTCTCGGCTCACTGCAACCTCTGCCTCCTGGCTTCAAGTGATTCTGCTGCCTCAGCCTTCCAAGTAGCTAGGATTACAGGTGCACGCTATCAAGCCTGGCTAATACATATATATATATTTTTTTAGTAGAGACGGGGTTTTACCATGTTGCCTAGGCTGGTCTCAAGCTCCTGTCCTCAAGTGATCTGCCCACCTCGGCCTCCCAGAGTGCTGGATTACAGGCATGAGCCACCACATCTGGCCTTGGAGACATTTTTCACTGGCAAAGCTGGATAGCATCCAAAGGATAGAGGCCAGAGATGCTGCTAAGCAGCCTGCAAAGCACAGGACGTCTCTGCAACAAAGAATTATTTGGCCCCAAAGGTAGATATTGCCCAGGCTGCAAAATTCTGGTGTAAGGTGGGTGAAAGGGTGGAAGGGGAGCCACTGAGAACAAGACTACAGCCAGGCGCGGTGGCTCACACCTATAATCCCAGCACTTTGTGATGCTGAGGGGGCAATGATGAGGTCAGGAGATCGAGACCATCCTGGCCAACATGGTCAAATCCCGTCTCTACTAAAAATACAAAAATTAGCTGGGTGTGGTGGTGCGTGCCTGTAGTCCCAGCTACTCAGGAGGCTGAGGCAAGAGAATTGCTTGAACAGAGGAGGCGGAGGTTGCAGTGAGCTGAGATCATGCCACTGCACTCCAGCCCAGCAACAGAGCGAGACTCCGTCTCAAAAAAAAGAAAAAAGCACAACAGTACACAACTGTGTCGGGCTTTGTGCCAAGTACTCCAAATGCATAATCTCAGGCAGCTCATTCAACAACCTGTAAGGTGAATAATATTGTCTTCTGTTACCGATGATGGAACTGAGTGTGGGAGAAGTGACACTCATGTCCACGCTCACCTGGCTAGAGAGTGAGAGGGCTGAGCCCAGTGTCCGGACCTCCAGAAGGTGCAGGCCAATTTTCTCTCTACAACCTGATGCTGCCTTTCCATTTTTAAACGTAATTTATTCCCAATTTTCTTAGTATTAGCAACCGTGCTTTGCTGGAAGCTGACCACTATTTTAGATTCATCCACACTGTGCCCTTAGGCCACACTACGTTTATTTTAAAATGTTTTTTCCCTTCAATAATAAATTGGCCTTAGCTTACAGTAACTTTTTTTTATTTTTTATTTTATTTATTTATTTTTTTTTTTAGAGACGGGATCTCGCTATGTTGCCCAGGCTGGAGTGCAATGGCTATTCACAGGTGCAATCCCATTACTGATCAGCACAGGATACGGTAACTTTTTAACTTTGTAAACTTTTTAATCGTTTTCAACTTTTTGACTCTGTAGTACTAACACCGCCTCAGGCAGCATGACTTCCTGCAGGTCAGCAGTAAGAATCCTAGGAGAGTGAGGTGCCATCCTTGGTCACTTCAGGGCGGAGCTTCTGTGAGTGCCCCTCTTCCATCCATTCACCCACTGTGGAATAACCCACTCTACCCCTGATGCCCCCACCCCCACCTAGCGGAGTTAGGATGTCATTTTGCCACGTTGAAGATAAGGATGGAATCAAGACCCTTTGCTGCAATTAATAGTATCAATCATAACAATACTCAGTTTTTTTTTTTTTTTTTTTTGAGATGAGGTCTGGCTCTGTCACTCAGGCTGGAGTTCAGTCACCAGATCTGGCTCTGTCACCCATCAAAGCTCATTGCAACCTCCACTTCCCAGGCTTAAGTGATCCTCCCCACCTCAGTCTCCCGAGTCGCTGGGACTACAGGTGCATGCCACCACATGCGGCTAATTTTTGTATTTTTTGTGGAGACGGGGTTTCACTATGTTGTCCAAGCCGCTGGTCTCAAGCTCTTGGACTCAAGCAATCCACCTGCCTTGGCCTCCCAAAATGCTGGGATTACAACCATGAGCCACCGCACCCG
>NW_016107367.1:2668599-2671022 GCF_001604975.1 Cebus imitator | reverse complement strand
CGCCTCCCAGGTTCAAGCCATTCTCCTGCCTCAGCCTCACAAATAGCTGGGATTACAGGCACCTGTCACCACATCCAGCTAATTTTTGTATTTTTAGTAAGACAGCGTTTCACCATGTTGGCCAGGATGGTCTTAATCTCTTGACCTCCTCGTCCACCTGCCTTGGCCTCCCAAAGTGCTGGGATTACAGGCGTGAGCCACCGCACCTGGCCTGTTTTTTAAATGCTAAGGCAGTGCGGTTAGCCTTCATTTTTATCTAATCAGACTTTTCAGGGATTATTAGATAGTGGCTCTGAATGAACACACTGATTCCAGACACCTAAAGCATCCCTCAGGAAAAGGCTTTTGGAAGTCGTCCGTGGAGTGATCAATGGAGTTTTATTCACATCTGCCGCACATGGGCCCAGGGGCTCCCTAAGCCCACCCTGTGGGTATCTCCCTAGCTCTAGAATTCAAAGCTGGCACAGACACACTCAACAGCCGGCAGAATCTTCACATTGACTCTTTGACCCATCGAGTAGGGGCCATTATGGTAGGAAAGGCCAAATGGAAGCTACTGGAACTGCTCTACCTATGAAAACCATACACCAGAAGTACTGCTGGGTTCTTGGGGGGATGGCGGAGATTAGTGCCATCATCAAGGAACTTGAAAATGAAAGGGTGGTGATTCCTGTAATATCTTCATCCAACCCGCCTATTTGGCCCAAGTAGAAAACAGATGGATCTTAGAGAAATTAGAGTAAATTATTATACGTTTAATCAGATAGCAATTCCAATTTGCAGCTGCTGTTCCAGATGTGGTTCCGTGGCCGGAGCAAATCGGCACATCATCAGACACTGGGCGGGCAGGCGCTGAGTCAGTGGGTGTCTCTTTTTCTCTATACCTGTTAGCGAAGAGCCTCAAGATGAGTTTGCTTCCAAATTGTATTGTTGGCAAAGCCAGCAGCCGTCATCTCCGTCCTGCCTTAGGGGCAATCTCACCAGCTCTACGGCATCATCTACTCCCCAGGAACTTTGATTGTCTTTCCTTTACAAGAGCATTGCGCTGCCTCATTACTTTGAAGTTATTCTGCTGATTGGACCTGGTTAGCAGGACGCATCGGTAAGACACTTGCATGCCAGAGGGTGGGAAATAAATCTCACAAAAATTCAGGGACTTTCCAGCTTAGTGAAAATTCTAGGTGTCCAGTAGTTTTTGAGCATATTGAAAGATTCTTTCCAAGGTGAAAGGCAAGTTGCTTCATCTGGTACCTCCTATCTGCATGAAAGAGACACAGCTTCCCGTGCAGCTCTTTGGATTTTGGAGGCGACATATATATAGTTATGAAATGCATGGCGATGTCTCGGCCAGCCTCAGACTGTGCGTAAGAGGGTGGTCCCCTAAGAAAAGAACAGAGCTGAAAAGCTTTCTTGCCTAGTGACATCATAGCTGTTGTAAGGGTGTCGTGGCATAATGCATTACTCACGTGTTTGTGTGGTATGGTGCTGGTGTAAACAGACCTACTGCACTGTCCGCTGTATCAGCCCACGACATGTGACTATGGACAGTCCATAATACTTGATAATGATCAAAAACGACTATGTTACTGGTGTATGCATTTACTCTGTTAAACTTTTAATTGTTTAGAGTGTACTCCTTTTACTTATAAAGAAACAAAGTATGGGCCGGCGTGGTGGCTCACAGCTGTAATCCCAGCACTTTGGGAGGCCCAGGTGGGCTAATCATGAGGTCAGGAGATCGAGACCATCCTGGTTAACACAGTGAAACCCTGTCCCTGCTAAAAATACAAAAAATTAGCCAGGCATGGTGGCACATGCCTGTAGTCCCACCTACTCAGGAGGCTGAGGCCGGAGAATCACTTAAACCCAGGAGGCAGAGGTTGCAGTGAGTTGAGATCCCACCACTGTACTCCTGCCTGGGAGACAGAGCGAGACTGTCTCAAAACAAAACCAAAAACAATAAAAACCCAAGTGAACTGTGAAACAGGTCCTTCAGGACGCATCCAGAGGAAAGCATTGTTATCCCAGGAGGTGGCAGCTCCATGCCTGTCACTGTCCTGGAGAAATTTCGGCGGAGACGAGGTGCGGAGGTGGCAGGCGGTGATATTGATGATCCCAGCCCTTGGTGGGACTAGGCTCATGTGTGTGTTTGTGTCTTAGTTTTTAAGTAAAAAGTTTAAAAAGAAAAAAATGTAATAGAAAATAGCTTATAGAATAAGGATGCAAAGAAAGAAATCTTTTTGTACAGCTGTACAATGTTTGTGTTTTAAGCTACGTGTTAGTACTACAGAGTCAAAAAGTTGGCCGGGCGTGGTGGCTCAAGCCTGTAATCCCAGCACTTTGGGAGGCCGAGGCAGGTGGATCACGAGGTCAAGAGATCGAGACCATCCTGGTCAACACGGTGAAACCCCGTCTCTACTAAA
>NW_016107367.1:2663447-2668389 GCF_001604975.1 Cebus imitator | reverse complement strand
AAAAAAAAAAAAAAAAAAGTTGAAAACGATTAAAAAGTTTACAGAGTTAAAAAGCTACTGTATCCCGTGCTGATCAGTAGTGGGATTGCGCCTGTGAATAGCGACTGCACTCCAGCCTGGGCAATATAGCGAGACCCCGTCTCTAAAAAAATAAAAAAAAATAAAATAAAAAATAAAAAATGGAAAAAAAGTTACTGTAAGCTAAGGCTAATTTATTATTGAAGGGGAAAAACCTTTTAAAATAAATGTAGTGTGGCCTAAGTGGCTGCTGTGGATGAGTCTAAGGTAGTGGTCAGTCGCGCCCTGACCTTCCCATCCTCTTGTCACCTGCTCGCGACTCACCCACAGCCACGTCCAGTCCTGCAAGCTCCATTCATGGGAGGTGCTCGAGACAGGTGGACCAGTTTTTATTTTTATTTATTTATTTATTTATTTTGAGACGGAGTCTTGCTCTGTCGTCACCCAGGCTGGAATACCGTGGCGTGTTCTCGGCTCACCGCAACCTCCGCCTCCTGGGTTCAAGCGATTCTCCTGCCCCAGCCTCCCGAGGAGCTGGGACTATGGGCGTGCACCACCACGCCCAGCTAATTTTTCTATTTTTAGTAGAGATGGAGTTTCACCATGTTGGCCAGGCCGGTCTCAAACTCCAGACCTCGGGTGATCCACGCACCTCAGCCTCCAGAAGTGCTGGGATTACAGGTGTAAACCACCCCACTGGCCAGTTTTTATTTTTCATACTGTATTTTTACTGTACCTTTTCTGTGTTTAGCTGCACAAATTCTTCCCATGGCGTTGCAATTGCCTGTAGTGGTCAGTACAGTCACACACAGCACAGGTTTGCAGCCTAGAAGCAGCAGACCACACCACCACGCCCCGCTGTGTAGTGGGTCGGGCCATGCAAATGTGTGTGAGCACACGCAATGATGTTTGCACAACAATGAAATTGCCTCATGATGCATTTCTCAGAACATATCCCTTTGGTGAAGTGAAGTATGACGCTGCTTCACTGGGCCGTGCTATTCTGACTCACTTACTGAGTGATGTGAAAACCTGCCAACTTTGTGAGTCCCAGAACGAGAGCTGTGCAGCAGGTCCAGGCTGCCGTGCCCGTGGCTGCCTCTCAGGGCACAGGACCCAGCCGATCCAGTGGTGTCGGCAGCGTCAGGGGGACTTTGCCGGGAGGTTGCTGAGAGCTTTTGGCATCCCTCCCAGGTGAATCACAGGGCAGACCCTTCACATTTTGGAGTGAGGTGCTGCCCTCCTCCATGGGGAGCCACTCTCCACTCAGGAGTCATTGAAAAACCGCCTTTGTCTTACTCCTGGGCTTCCATAGAGATTGAACTCTTTTGGCCGGGTGAAGTGGCTCATGCCTGGAATCCCAGCACTTTAGGAGGCCAAGGTGGGCGGATCACCTGAGGTCAGGAGTTCAAGACCAGCCTGGCCAACATGGAGAAACCCCGTCTTTACTAAAACTACAAAATTAGCAGGGCATGGTGGCACATGCCTGTACTCCCAGCACTTTGGGAGGCTGAGGTGGGCGGATCACCTGAGGTTGGGAGTTCAAAGCCAGTCCCCTCTCTAAAAACACAAAAAATTAGCTGGGCGTGGTGGTGCATGCCTGTAATCTCAGCTACTCAGGAGGCTGAGGCAAGAGAATCACTTGAACCTGGGAAGTGGAGGTTGCAGAGAGCCGAGATTGTGCCATTGCACTCCAGCCTGGGCAAACAAGAGCGAATTTTTTTTTTTGACAGACTCTTGCTCTGTCTCCCAGGCTGGAGTGCAGTGGCACGATCTCAGCTCACTCCTGCCTCAGCCTACCAAGTAGCTGGGTGTACAGGTGCCTACCACCACGCCTGGCTAATTTTTTTATATTTATTAGAGATGAGGTTTCATCATGTTGGCCTGGCTGGTCTTGAACTCCTGACCTCAGGTGATCCCCCTGCCTTGGTCTCTCAAAGTGCTGGGATTAAAGGTGTGAGCCACCATGCCCTGCTGCGATTGAACTCTTGACCACGGGCAGCCAAGTTACCAGGTGATCTGAGACACCCACTGTGGACTAAGTACTGTCCGACCCACACAGCCGAAAGGGTGGGCGTGCACAGTGCTGCTCCTGTGTCGCACCGAAACGAACGTACAGGCTCGGGCTGGAGCAACGGCTTAAGGCCAAAGCAAGTTGAGTGAGAAAGAAGCAACGCAAGGCCTTGCGCAGTGGCTCACGCCTGGAATCCCAGCACTTGGGAGGCCGAGGTGCGGGGATCACCTGAGGTCAGGAGTTTGAGACCAGCCTGGGCAACATGGTGAAATCCCATGTCTACTAAAAATAGAAAAATTAGCTGGCGTGGTGGTGGTGGGTGCCTGTAATCCCAGCTACTCAGGAGGCTGAGGCGGGAGAATCGCTGGAATCCGGGAGCAGAGGTTGCAGTGAGTCGAGATCACCCCGCTGTACTCCAGCCTGGGTGATGGAGTGAGGCTGTCTCAACAAGGAAAAGAAAAGAAGAAGTGACTCCGACTATCCGAAGCCCACAGCCCCTGTTCTCGGCTGTGCTACGTTCCTCTATCAATCTGTACTGATGGCCTCAGGGAAGGTCCCAGCGTCTGATCCCTGAGGAAGGAATTTCCATCCTGGTTTATAGGTGGTTCTGTGTGACACACAGATACTATCCCCGAGCTGACAGGCGGCCCCACTCTGAAATGGCCCTGAAGGCCACTGGCGAGGGGACATCCTACCAATGCGCAGATTCTGGGTTGTGCATTTTGCTAGAAAGAGAGCTAGCTGGAGATACAGGTCGGTATCAATTTGCAGGCTACGGCTCATGGTTTGGCTAAGTGGTTAGCGAACTGGAACTGGAATACAATTGAGGAGCCGGTGGGCAGAAGGTCTGAGGACACGGGTAAGTGGACAGACCCCTCCCGGTCAGCACAGAGGTGAAGACATTCCTGTCTCATACGAAAGTTCAGTAAAAGTCGTCAAAGGGTGATCTCAGCAGAGGGAGATTTTATATTAGCCAGGTGGATGGCATGACCTGTTTTGGGGACAGCAGACAGCCTCCTTTCTGGGCTACACTTGGGTTTGTCACACAGGCTCCTGAGTGAAGCAGGAAGGTGCGGGGGGGAGCTGTGCACAGTCTCAGCCACGGCACGAGGCTACAGCCACTGCTGAGAGCCCAGTCGGCCAACTGCAGAGACCAACAGTGACTCCTGCTGTGGCCACTTCCTGGGGACTGGCCAGCCACCTAGAGGCAGACGGTTCCACTGGGCCACGTCCTCGTGGAAAGGGGTAGCACTGTGTTCTCGCTGGAAGAGACACTGACCCTGGATGGAATTTGCCGTCCCTGTTCTCAACGCTCCTGCAACATGAACCCCACGGGTCTACCAGGCCCTTTCGGCACTGACACAGCAATGATCCATTGAGCTCTCTCAGTCCTTGTAGTGTTCCTAGGAAGGAATATGAGAGATTGGACAATTTATAAAGCAAAGAGATTTATTTGGCCCACAATTCTGCAGGCTGTGCAAGAAGCATGGTGCTGGCCAGGTATGGTGACTCACGTCTGTAATCCAGCACTTTGGGAGGCTGAGACGGGTGGATCACCTGAGGTCAGGAGTTCAAGACCAGCCTGGCCAACATGGAAAACCCCGTCTCTACTAAAAATACAAAAATTAGCCGGGCATGGTGGCACGTACCTGTAGTCCCAGCTACTTGGGAGACTGAGGCAAGAGGATTGCAATTGCTTGAACCCGGGAGGTGAAGGTTGCAGTGAGCTGAGATTGTGCCACTGCACCCCAGCCTGGGCTACCGGA
This sequence comes from Cebus imitator, assembly GCF_001604975.1. Classification (NCBI taxonomy): domain Eukaryota; kingdom Metazoa; phylum Chordata; class Mammalia; order Primates; family Cebidae; genus Cebus; species Cebus imitator. The sequence goes on along the minus strand of NW_016107367.1, from coordinate 2,664,591 downwards.
GCAAGATTCCATTTCAAAAAAAAGAAAAAGAAGAAGCAGCAGCAGCATTGTGCTGGCACCTGCAGCTGGTGAAGGCCTCATGGTGCTCCACCCTTGGAAGGTGAGGAGAAGTCAGTGTGTTCAGAGCTCACATAGCAGCAAGGAAGGCAGAAAGAGGGTGACAGCTAGGTGTGGTGGCTCACGCCTACAATCCCAGCACTTTGGGAGGCCAAGGTGGGAGGATCACTTGACCTCAGGAGTTTAAGACCAGCCTGGGCCGCATAGTACAACTTCGTCTTTACAAAAAAAAAAAAAAAAATTAGCCAAGCATGGCAGCTCGTGCCTGTGGTTCCAGCTACTTGGGAGGCTGAGGCAGGAGGATCGCATGAGCCGGGGGACTGAAGCAGCAGTGAGCTGCGATCGTGCCACTGCACCTCAGCCTGGGAAACAGAGCAAGACACTCTCTCAAAAGAATGAAAAATAAAAGAAAAAAGAAAAAAGATGGAGGATGCCAGGCTCTTTTCACCAAACAGTTCCAGTGGAAACGAAGAGCCGGTTCATGAGGGATCTCCCCCCTGACCAAAACGCCCCCACCAGGCCCCCACTGCCAACACTCGGGATCAGATTTCAAGGAGAGGCCCGACAGAGCCAAACAGACCTATGCGGACTATAACAAAGCTGGATGTCGAAACTGCTATCACGCCACCTTGAGCTCCTCACACTGCTGAGTCAACAAGCAAATAAGGGGGTTACTGTACCGGCTGGGGTGACTGATCCCGATCAATCCCGATCAATCCCGATCAAGGAGGGACTGCATCGCCAACGCACACGTGAATTGCAGGAGACCCTGGGCTGTCTCCTATTCCTCTCATGCCCTGTGATTAAAACCAATGAAAACTTTACCAGCCCAATTCAGGCAGAACCTCTAATGGCCCAGAGTCTTCATGAATAAATGCTTGAGCCACTACACAAAGCAAAGAACTCCCCGTAGTAGCTGGAATGCTTGCTAAAGCCAAAGGGAATGTGAAACGGACCAGATGGTTACAATGCCGGTGAGGACCACGTAACCAGCGGCAGAAATGAGGACTGCCGTAATTATGGGTCTTCTTTCTTATTTTGAGTATGTTTGTGTGTATGTGTATTTTTTGTTTTCTTTTTCTTTTTT
>NW_016107367.1:2655486-2663102 GCF_001604975.1 Cebus imitator | reverse complement strand
AAAAAAAAAAAAAAAAAGATATGGACCCAGTAGTTCTTATCTCAGTATCTAAGCTGCAGGATTTAAAAGGGGGAGTGTGAATGAGCTCGGAGAATCAACATTGCCCAAAGGGGAAAAAAGGACTGTGTATCCTCTTCTGGGGAAAGGTTAGTGTATCTGTAAGCATAGGCAGGGCTGTTGTGTAATGTGTAGCTGGGAGATCGTTGTGTAATCCAGAAGGATGACTCGTGAGTCTCATTCATCTTTGGAGAGGAGATGTTAGCTGGGTGTCAAGTTGACAAGAGGTGAACTTTGGCATATTGGTAATGTGTCAGCTTAGCTGGGCTGAGCTCTGTTGCCCAGAACTTCCCTTCCTGTGTATTTTTGGTGGGTGGGCCACTGTGTGGACTCTGGGGAGATGAGGAGGGCAGGGCGAAGGAACATCCGCTGTGCAGCTCACCTATGGGGTTGCTGATAGGATCGCCTCATTGACGTGAGACTGGCTGGGCCCCTGCTGCGCCACGCCCCGGATCCTCCTTCCGCTGCCCTGGCTCCTGGGCCAGGCGTGTGTATTTTGCTCTTTGATGAAAGCCGTGGGATCCTGTGAGCTACTCATCGATTTCAGAGGCAGAAAACACTGACCTGAGTGTGCCTGTCCTTGTGGGGCCATCTCGGTGATGGGTCCCGGCTCACTCTTGATCTCCCCATGTTACATTCATCTTCCTTCCCCACTGCCTGCCTTCAGCCCTCCAAGCTCCCGTCTCGGATGTGAAGACAGCAGACTTACAGAGGCTGCCCAGCCAGGCCCCACAGTTGTGTGCAGCCAAGTCCCTGCAACGAACCCCATTCTGTCTGAGTGGCTCCACTCCGCGGATGGAGCCCTGACTCGTCCAACTACTACGTGACTCAAAGTCCCCCATTGCTGCAAGCGTTAGAGGAAATCAGTGTGACAAGTCACACCGGAAAGCACTTTCACCTCTGTTCAGTTAGGAAATGTGTCCCGGCCACTTCTAAGAGCAGTGCCCCGTGTGGGGGCTGAGGATACATCAGACGCAGTTCATCATTTGAAGTTGCTTCCAGCTCAGGCCTTATAAATTCTATATAATTGTCAAAAGTTATTATGAAAATCCCAGAGGTGACAGTTCTTGTGCAAGTGCATTTTTCATCATTTTGAGACATTGGTATACAAAAAGATTTAATTACCTATTCACAAAACAGTTGCCCTCAATTTTCACATCTGTCAATTAGATTTTTTGTGTGCGTTACCCTTTTCTCCCTGTCTGCTGCCAGAAAAATAGGGGAGGAGGATCCATTCATGTTAATTGCTGGGCTTCATTATATATGATTTTTTTTTGAGACAAGGTTTCATTCTGTTGTCCGTGCAGTGGCTCGATGATAGCTTACTGCAGCCTCAAAATTCTGGGCTCAAGTGATCCGTCTCAGCCTCCTGAGTCGCTGTGACTATAGGTGTGTGCCACTGTACCTGGCTAATTTTTTAAATTTCTATTTTTTTGCAGAGACAGGGGTCTCACTATGTTGCCCGGGCTGGTCTCAAACTCATGGCCCCAAGTGATCCTCTTGCTTCAATCTCCAAGTAGCTAGCCCTACAAATGCGTGCCACCGTGCCTGGCCAATTTTTAAATTTTTTTGTAGAGATGAGTTGTCACTACGTTCCCTAGGCTTAATCATGCGTGACTGAAATGAGAGAGTGGGATACAGTGGCTGCAGGTTGGGCTCCCCTGGAAGCATACTCTGAGTGGAAATTGCTGTACAAGAGATTTGTTGAGAAATGTTCTCATGATCAACACCTCTGGAGGGGGGTCCTGGAACCAGGAAGGGACAGTGGGGTGAGTTGAATTGCTCTGCAGTTGCAACAGAGGCTCAGACAATCCTCACAGAGCTTTAAACATGCCCTCAGAGTTGTCTCCCATTGGGGCAGGGCGTGGGGATGAGTCCTTGTATCTCCATGTTGACCTATCATTTGATATGAACTGCCCCAGGAGAGGACAGTGAGGCGCTCTTCAGCCCAAGGCATGGCACCAGGGAGAGGTGGACGCAGCTGAGCACTGCCAGCCACCAACCATTCCAGCAGCTGAGGAAATTAATGCTTCTGTCCCAAATAGCATGGGCTATAGTCCACACCTCGAGCCACGTGACTCCGCCTATGTCCTGAGAGAATTCCTGAGAGCGACTCCTCCAGGATTCTAGGGGCTTCTTTTCCTGGGGACAACTCGCGGGAGGAGCATTGGTGGGATGAACTGACCGCCCCGCCCACAGCGCCTGATCTTTAGGCCAGACTGACGCTCACTGACGCCCACTCCTACTTCCCCTTCCGGGTTGTTCTCATCCCGAAGCAGGAGCTGTAGTGATCTAGGCGGCTCCTGTGGGTGAGTGACTCAGACCCTCATTTCTGAGGGGTCTGAAGCATTGGTCACCATGCACTGCTCAGGTCATGCTGTGGCACTTGCCCACGTAGGATCAAATTGGACCAAAGTGTGCCAAGAAATGGCCAGAAAATAACCTGGGTGCCAAACGTTTTCCTTCCTGGCTCCATAATGTCATAGAAACCCTGTCTCTTTCTGATGATTGGGGTCGATTACTCCCTCCGGAATGGTGACCCTTTTCCTTGCCTACCGGACTTTTGCTAGGAGGAGCCTGAAGTGACTGGCAGCGATGGAGCTTAAGGTTGGAGGGAGCACCTCGGCAAATCTTGCCCCTATAAGAGCAGCGATAGAATTGGACAAAATCGCCAAAAACAACTGTTCCGAAACTTTGGACATTAACCAAAGGCAAATAACACATGGAAAGACATTTATTTAATAAAAACAGCTGAGGCTTTGTCGACAGTGGCGGGATTTGTGCCATTTCAATACGGGGCTGCTCCCACCCACCTCTCTCTGAACTCTGTGGCGTGGCAACCATGAAGTCTTGCTCTGCTAGAGGAGGCTGATCTAATTTGGAGCTCCACGGAAAAGCGTAATGTCCAGAAACACTGTCAAAAGCAGTGGCCATTTCTGTAGCAGACAATCAAGGAAGGCCAATGTCACAGCGGCCTAAGTCTGTGATACTGATTTGGGAAAGCAGCAACCAGCCAAAATTTTAAAAGAGAGAGCTGGGACATAAGACAACATGGGGCTTGGATAAACCGGACATATTCCTAAGAATCTGGACGGCTGTGCCCATGCTCAAGGTGTGGGAATGTGGAGGGATTGGAGAAGGCCCATTATCTGCTGGTTCCTGCCTAACCATAAGGCCCTGCACAAACCCCAAGTGAAGGCAGGACACTCTTGTAAAATGCCTATGCTCAGAGTGCGGGCCTCACCACACCGAAGGACGGAAGGAAGCCTTACGGGCTCAAGGTGTTTAAGTAAAGCCTCTGACCAGTCATTGGCTGCCTGCCAAGGATGCTTACCCAGATTATGTTTGATCTATAGAAAAGGTTTAAAATGAAGGCAGGAATTAAACAAACAAACAAACCAGATTTTCATGTTTGCACACTGGAGGGGAGACAGACTCTAAATCACTTATCTAGGCAAGTCACGAAACAAATAAATGCAGCAATGGCCTCTAGGGGTGACAAATCAGAACTCAGATTTGTTGTAATATTTATCCAAAGTTTTCAGTTTCCAAAAACGTGGTGAAACATACAAATAAATAGAAAAATGCGGTCATAGGCTGGGCGTGGGGGCTCACACCTGTAACCCTCGTACTTTCAGAGGTTGATGCGGGGGATCATGAGGTCAGGAGTTTGAGATCAGCCTCACCAACATGGTAAAACTCCGTTTCTACTGAAAATACAAAAATTAGCCCGACGCGGTGGTGCGTGCCTGTAATCCCAGCTACTTGGGAGGCTGAGGCAGGAGAATCACTTGAACTTAGGAGGTGGAGGTGGCAGTGAGCCGAGATTGTGCCACTGCACTCTGGCCTGGGGACAGAGCAAGACTCTGTCTCAGAAAAAAAGAAAAGGAAAAAAAAGAAAAGAAAGAAAAATGTGGTCATACACAGAAAAGAAGCAGTGATACAAGCTATCTCTGAGTGAGGTCAGATATTGGACTTGGTAGACAATGACTTAATTTACTATAAACATGTTCAAAGATCTAAAGGAAACTACGTTTAAATAATTAAAGCAGCTGGGTGTGGTGCTGCATGCCTGTAATCCCAGCTCCTCAGGAGGCTGAGGCAGGAGGATCACCTGAGGCCAGGAGTTTCAGACCAGGCTGGGCAACATAGCAAAACCCCATCTCAAAAAAACCAAAAAACAGAAAACAAAGAAATAAACCAAAGGATGACAACAGTGTCTCACCAATAAAGGTCAACAAAAAGATACAAAGTATTTATGAGAACTATATAGAAACTTTGGAATTGAAAAGTATAATAACGGAAATGAAAATGTACCAGAGGTGCTCAACAGCAGGTTTGAGCTAGAGGAAGAAAGACTCAGCAAACCTGAAGACAAAGCAGTAGAAACCATTTAGTCTAAGGAACAGAAAGAAGAAAAAACAAAATAAAATGAACAGCACCTCTCAGAGACCTATGGGACACCAACAAGTGAAAGGGGTAAAACATTATTTTTAAAGAATAGCTGAGAATGTCCCAGATTTGCTTAAAAGTATTAGTATGCACCTGCAATAAGCTTAACAAACTCCAAGTGGAATGTCTTAGTCTGACTGGGCTGCTTTAACAAAATTCCATCAACTGGGTGGCTTAGATACAATGTACATTTATTTCTTACCATTCCAGAGACTGGGAAGTCTAAGATCGAGGTGCCAGCAGATTCCGTGTCTTGTGGGGACTGGCTTTCTGGTTCACAGATGGCCAGCCTTCTCACTGTGTCCTCACATGGTAGAAGGGGTGAAGAAGCTCTCTTGGGCCTATTTTAGAAGGTTGCTGGTCCCATACACAAAGGCTCTGCCCTCATAGCCTAATCTATCTCCTAATACCAAAAGGCCTACCTCCTACCACCATCAATGTGGGGGTTAGGATTTCAACATATAAATTCTGTGAGAGACACAAACCTTCAGACCATAACATACAATAAACTCAAAAAATCTACACCTAGACACACCATAGGCAAAGACTGCTACTATAACACGTGTCATCAAAGACAAAGTCTTCAAGGCAGCCACAGTAAAATGACTCATCATGTATAAGAGAACCACAATCAGATTACAGCTAATTGATCTCCGGAAACAATGGAAGCTGGAAGGCAGTAGGATATTCAAAGAAGAAACCAATCAATCAAGAATTTATATCCAGCAAAATTATTCTGCAAACCTGAAGGCAAAATAAAGACATTCCAAGATAAACAGACTGGAAGGATGGAAGGATTCATTGCCTGAAGACCTGCCTTACAAAAAATGCTAAAGGAAGTCCTTCAGGCTAAAGAAGAATGACATAATATGATAACTTGAATCTCCATGAAGAAATAAAGAGCAGTTGTAAAGATTATTATGTAGGTAAATGTAAATGTTAGCATAAATATATTTTACTTGTTTCTTTTCTTAATTGATGTAAAATACAACTGACTAAAGCAATAATTACAAAACAGTATTGTTAGGCTTATATCAAGATATATTTTATATGACATATTAGCACAAGGAAGTGAGAATAAAAAGGAGATTCACTGGGGCAAAGTTTCTATATCTTATTGGAATAAAGCTAGTTTTAATCCCATATAAATTATTTTAAATTAAAGTACATATCATAATGTTCAGAATAATTTAGGAAAATAAAATTTAAAACATAGTGAAAATAAGTAATTAAAATGGAACACTATGAAATATTTTTTTAGGCCAGGCATGGTGGCTCACGCCTGTAATCCCAGCTACTTGGGAGGCTGAGGCAGGAGAATCACTTGAACCCGGGAGGCAGAGGTTGCAGTGAGCCGAGATTGTGCCACTGCACTCCAGCCTGGGCAACACAGTGAGACTTTGTCTCAAAACAAAACAAAACAAAACAAAGGAATATCTACTTAACAGGAAAGAATGCAGTAACAGAAACAGAGAAACAAAAAGACATCAGAAATATAGGAAACAAATAGCAAAATGTCAGATGTCAATTAGACCATATGAATAATTACGTCAAATATAAACATTCAAATCAAAAGATAGAGGTCGTCAGATGGGACAAATAGCAAAATGTCAGATGTGAATTAAACCATGCAATAATTACATCAAATATGAACACTCAAATCAAAAGATAGGGATCGTCAGATGGCACAAAAACCAGAATCCAACTATATACTGTTTACAAAAGAGACACTTTATTAGATTCAAAGACATAAGTAGGTTGAAAATAAAATAGAGCCAGGCATGGTGGCTCTCGCCTGTAATCCAAGCACTTTGGAGGCCAAGGCAGGAGGATCACCTGAGTTTGGGAGTTCAAGACCAGCCTGACCAACATGGTGAAACCCCGTCTTTAAATAAAAAATAAAAAAATAGTAAAACAAGAAAATAAAAGAATAGAAAAGATATACCAAGAAAACAGTAACCATAGAGAACTAGAGCGGCTATATTAATATCAGGAAAATAGACCTTTAAGACAATAAGAAGTCACCAAAAAAAAAAAAAAAAGGAAAGGACGTTTTGTAATGACGAAAGAGTCAGTCAAGAGGACATAAACATCCTAAACCTTCATGTGCCTAACAAGAGCTTCAAAAGACATGACACAAAAATGGACATAAATACAAAGAGAAATACATAACTTTCCACTGTAGAAAATTCAATACCCCTTTGCTATGCTCTGAATGTATCCCCCCAAAATTCATGTTAAAACTTAATTGCCAATGTGATATTAAGAGGTGGGTCTGTAGGGGGTCATTAAATGATGAGAGTGGAGCTTTTATGAATGGGGTTAGTGACCTTATGAAAAGTGGCTGCCCCTTTGGCCATGTGAGGACCCCAGCCCACTGGGGAGGATGTCACCTGTGGAACAGGCCCTTGCCAGACACTGAATCTGTGGCTCTGTAATCTTGGACTTCCCAGCCTCCAGAACCGTGAGAAACAAATTTCTATTGTTTATAAATCACCCAGCCTAAGGTATTTTGTTAATAAGGCAAGTAAACAGAAAATTGGTAAGGTTATAGAAGCCTTGAACCACCATCAGTCAACTTCCCCAAACTAAGCTCTGTAGAACACTCCACCCAATGACAGCAGAACACACACTCTTTCCAAGGGTACACGATACATTCTCCAGGACAGACCAAAGTCTAGGTCACAAAACGTGTCTCAGGAAATTTAAAAGTTGAAATCATCATGCTACAATCACAAGAGAATTAAATGAGAAAACAACAACAGAAAGAAGTTTGGGAAACCTAAAGTATTTTGAACTGAATGAGAACAAAAACACAACAGAACAAAATTTCCTGGATTCAGCCAATGGAGTGCTTACAAGAGAGTACACAGCCTCTTCAGCAAAGAAGGAGGACCTCGAATCAGCAGTCTAATCTTTCCCCTTACGAATCCAGGTAAGAAAGAGCATGCTGCGGGGTGGGGAGCTGGGGAGAGATAGCAGGGGGAAAGATGCCAGATGTAGGTAATGGGGAGGAAGGCAGCAAATCACACTGCCACGTGTGTACCTATGCAACAATCTTGCATGTTCTTCACATGTACCCCAAAACCTAAAATGCAATAAAATTA
>NW_016107367.1:2616611-2655436 GCF_001604975.1 Cebus imitator | reverse complement strand
GGAAGCAAGTTTGTAGGAAAGAGGTAAACAACAGAGAAAATCGATGAAACCAAAAGTTTGTTTTTTGAAAAAATCGACAAAAATTTTTTTTTTTTTTGAAATGAAGTTTTGCTTTTGTTGCCCAGGCTGGAGTGCAGTGGCATGATCTTGGCTCACTGCAACCTCCGCCTCCCTGGTTCAAGCAATTCTCAGGCCTCAGGCTTCCGAGTAGCTGGGATTACAGGCATGCACCACCAGGCCCAGCTAATTTTTTTTTTTGTATTTTTAGTAGAGATGGAGTTTCTCCATGTTGATCAGGCTGGTCTTGAACTCCCGACCTCAGGTGATCCACGCACCTCGGCCTTCCAAAGTGCTGGAATTACAGGCATGAGGCACTGTGACCAGCCCAAAAATCAACAAAATTTTAAAAACCTTTAGCTAATGTGATTATGAAAAACAAGAGACTGCTCAGATCACCAAAATCAGTAATGAAAGACATAACCTCTGACCCTACAGAATTCATTAAAAAATTATAAGGGAATACTGTGGACAATTTTATCACAACAAATTAGGCAATTGAGTAAATGGATACATTTCTAGAAAAACTCAAATCCCCAAAATTTATTCTAGAAGAAATAGAAAATCTGAATCTGAAAAAAAAAAAAAAAAAAAAAAAAAAAAAAAAAAAAAAAAAAAAAAAAAAAAAAAAAAAAAAAAAAAAAACCAATTGGTAATTTTTAGTCTCTCCAGAAAGGAAAGCCAGAGGCTAGAGAGCATCACTAATAAATTCTACTGAATGTTTAAAGAAATAATGTCAGGTTGGGCGTGGTGGCTCACGTCTGTAATCCCAGCACTTTGGGAGGCCAAGGCGAGCAGATAAGATCAGGAGTTTGAGACCATCCTGGCCAACATGATGAAACCCCATCTCTATCAAAAATACAAAAATTAGTTGAGCTTGGTGGCCCACACCTGTAATCCTAGCTACTCAGGAGGCTGAGGCAGGAGGATTGCTTGAACCTGGGAGGTGGAGGTTGCAGTGAGCCGAGATCGAGCCACTGCACTCCAGCCTGGGCGACAGAGCAAGACTCTGTCTCAATAAATAAATAAGTAAGAAATAATATCACTATTCCACAAACTCTTCCCAAAAATAGAGTACAAAGGAACACTTTTATCCTCCTTTGAGGCCAGTATTATCCTAGTCCCAAAGCTAGACAGAGACATCACAGGAAAACAATATTACAGACTAATACCTTTCACGAATATAGAGGAAAACACCCTCAATGAAATATCAAAGTGAATTCACCACTATATAAAAAGGATTACATATCATGACCAAATTGAATTTGTCTCAAGAATACAGGGCTGGATTAACATCCAAAAACCAATTAATATAATGCCCTGAGTTAATACAATAAGGAACAAAACCCACATGACCATCTCAATAGACAGAGAAAAACTTCTTTGACAAAATTCAGCATGCGTTCACAATTAAAAAAGAAAAAAAAAAACCCTCTTGGCAGACCTGGAATAGATGGGAACTTTATCAACCTGATAAAGAGAGGCTCTGAAGATCCTATATTTAACGTTAGACTTAACGGTGACAGGCTAAATGCTTTCTCCTTAAGCTGAAGAACAAGGCAAAGATCTTCATTCTCGTGCCTTCTATTAAATGCTGCACTGGAGGGTTTAGACAGTGCAGTCAGATGTAATGGATAAAGACATCCAGATTGGAAAGCAGGAGGTAAAACTGTCTTTACCTAGATGGCAAGATCTTGTATGAAGAAAATCCTAAGAAATTCACAAAAATACTATGATAATAAATAAATACATTCAGCGAGGACACGCAATCAATATACAAAAATCAACTGCATTTCTTTATATTAGCAATGAACAATCTGGAAATGAAATTAAGAAAGTGACTCCATGCAACAGCATCAAAAAGAATAAAATACTTAGGAATAAATTCAATAAAAGAAGTGTAAGACTTGTACACCAAAAACCATAAAACATTGCCAAGGGAAATTAAAGAATATCTAAATAAATGGAGGCATTTCATATTCATGGATTAGAAGAATCAATATTGTTAAGATGGCAATTCTCCCCAAATTGATCTATAGAGTCAACACAATCCCTATCAAAATCCCAGAAGGCTTTTTTTCACAGAAATTGACAAGCAGATCTTAAAGTTTATATGGAAATGAAAAGACCCAGAATAGCAAAAACAATTCTGATAAAGAACAAAACAGGAGGGCTTTCGTTTCCAAAATGTGCTTTACAGCTTTGGTAACAGAGGCAGCGCTACCTGGTGTAAGAGTGGGCATGCTGTGTAGATGAATGAAACCAAGCTGACTGTCCAGGGAGTCGTTGCATTTACAGTCAATTGCGTTTGGTTGAAGGTGCCAAGGCTGCTGAATGGGGAAAGGCTAGGTTTTTAACAAATGGTTCTGGGGCAGCTGAATATCCACATGCAGAAAGGCAAACCTTCTACCATTCACAAAAAAAAATCACTCAAAAGGACTGTAGGCCTAAATATAAGTGCTTAAACTATAAAACTTTCTTTTTAATTTTAATTTTTTTGAGACAGGGTGTCATCTGTTGCCCAAGCTGGGGCACAGTGGCATGAACACAGCTCACTGCGGCCTCAACCTCCCTGGCTGAAGTGATCCTCCCACCTCAGCCTCCTGAGTAGCTGGGACCACAGATATGTGACATCATGTCCAGCTAATTTTGTTTTTTTTTGAGACAGAGTCTCCCTTTGTCGCCCAGGCTGGAGTGCAATGACGTGGTCTTGGTTCACTGCAACCTCCGCCTCTCAGGTTCAAGCAATTGTCCTGCCTCAGCCTTCCAAGTAGCTGAGATTACAGGCATGTTCCACCACGCCCAGCCAATTTTTGTATTTTTAGTAGAGACAGGGTTTCACCATGTTGGTCAGGCTGGTCTCAAACTCCTGACCTCATGATCTGCCTACCTCAGGCTCCCAGAGTGCTGTGATTACAGGCATGAGCCGCTGTGTCTGGCTATTTTTAAATTTTTTGTAGAGACAGGATCTTACTATGCTGCCCAGGCTGTTCTTGAACTCCTGGCCTCAAGTAACCCCTGTGCATCAGCTTCCCAAAGTGCTGGGATTACAGGCATGAGCTGCCATGCCTGGTCCACACTGCATTTCTTTTAGAGGAACACACAGCAGAAAATCGTTATAATGCTGGGTTAGACAAAGCTTTCTCAGATTCAACATTGAAAGCATGCTGTATAAAGTAAAAAATTGATTAATTGGGCTTCATCAAAAATAAAAAAATGTTTGCAATGCAAAAGACATCATTAGGACAATGAAAAGACAAGCCGCAGATGGAAAAGTATTTGTAAATCATGTATGTGATAAAGGACTTGTGTCCAGCACACACAGATACCTCAACAAGAAGACAAACAACCAATTAAAAGATGGGGAAAAAATTTTAATAGACATTTCATCAGAAAAGATAAACAAATAACTAATAAGAGCTTGAAGAGGTGCTCAACATCATTAGTCACGAGGGAAATGCGGATGTGAGCCACAGTGAGATACCACTTCATGCACACTAGAATGGCCATAATTAAATAGACAGACAATCACGAATGCTAGCTAGAGTGTGTAGAAATGGGCTTCCTCATTCATGGCTGGAGGAAATGGAAAACGGTACAGCTACCTGGGAACGCGGTTCGGCATTTTCTTTAAAAGGTGAACATTTACCTATTGGGTCCAGTGTTCAATATTGGGGTGACGTGTACATTAAAAACCCAGTCTTCACCACTGTGCAACGTACCCATGTACCAAAACTGCACTCATACTCCCTAAATCTATGTGAAGAAAGTTAGACATAAGTGTACTAAATGATCCAACTCTTCGTCTCCAAAATATCTACTCAGGAGAAAGGAAAACATAAGTTCACGCAAAACTCGCGTGTAAATGTTCGTGGGAGCTAAATTTCTGATAGCCAAAAAAAGGTAGAAATAACCCAATGTCCGTTAAGTGGTGAATCGACAAACAAAATGTGGTCGATCCATCCGATTGAATAGTATTCAGAAAGAGAAAGGGAGGAAGTACGGATGCAGAGTGCAGCGTAGAGGAACCTCCAAACACTGTAAGTTAAACGAAGCCAGACGCTGAAGACCACATACCGTATGATGCAATGTGTGTGAAATATCCGGAAACAGCAAACAGAAAGAGACGGAAAGTACATAGGCCTTTGCCTGGGGCTGGGGGTGGAATGAAGATTAACTGTGAACGGGGCTGAGGATCTTCCTGAGGTGATGGAAAGGCTCTAAATCTGGATTACGAGGATGGCTGTAAAACACAGCAAATTTATTGGAAATCGTTGACTTGCATACTTAAAATGGGTGAACTTTATGATGCAATGAAGCTGTAAAAATAAAGTTTAATGAGACTATTTCTGTGTTCCCTGGCAGAAGAATTTCTCCTTCGAGAACCAGGACCTCCCTGATCACAGGGCTTTAAGAATCACAAACTTTTCAAATAGGCTGTAGAGGGGGTTACTACAGGCAGGGCCATTCCTGCTTCTGCCCCCTGGTTCCTGGACCTGTATGGGCATGTAGGTAACATTTCTGTTTTATGTGCCAGAGGCAGAACACCAGGTCAAAGCCATCCATTCAGGTATTTGTACCCTGGAGGATAGCACCCATCCTCACATGGGCTCATCTTCAGGCTGGCATCTCAGCTCGGCCTAAAACAAACCATTCCACCTCCTGTAGGTCCACATCGTCTAGATGGCAGGGTCTATAACTGAGGGTGCATCCTGTGGTTGTGTGCACGTGGTCACTCCTCTTTTGCTGTGATTTTATGTGGGAGTCCATGTTGGTGGATCAAACGCTGTAAATCTTCAGATGGGGCGAGATGGGTGGGGGATGGGGGGCGCAGTCTGTGACTTTGTGGCCAGGAGAAGCAAACCACTTCCTGGATGTGATGGTGAATTTTATGTGTCAGCTTGGAAGAGGTTAACATTTAAGCCGGGGAGCCTCGGGTACAGCCGAGGCTCGTCATGCCGTGAGTGGCATCGTATCAGGCAAAGGCTTGGGTAGGGCGAGCCTGAGCATCGGGAATCCTCTGGAACAGCAGTCCCCAGACTTGATGGCACCACGGACCAGTTTTGTGGAAGACAGTTTTTCCATGGACTGGGGTTGGCGGATGGTTTTGGGATGATTCAAGCCCATTACTCTTATTGTGCACTTTATTTTTATTAATATTACATTGTAACATACAATGAACTAATTCTACAACTCACCATAATAGAATCCGCGGGAGCCCTGAGCTTGATTCCCTGCAGCTGGACAGTCCCATCTAGTCTTGATGGGAGACAGTGACAGATCATCAGGCCTTAGAGTCTCCTAAGGAGCAGGCCACCTAGATCCCTCACATGTGCAGTTTGCAATAGGGTTTGTGCTCCCATGAGAATCTGATGCCTCCGCTGATCTGACAGGAGGCAGAGCTCAGCAGGTAACGGGGAAAGGCTGTATGTACAGATGAAGCTTCCCTGGCTCGCTTACCTGCCCGCTGCTCACCCCTGCTCTGGAAGGCTGCCTTCAGACTCCATCTGCACCGTCAGCCTCCTGGGTCTCCAGGCTGTCAGCCCCCTGAGCACATGAGCCAGTTCCATAGACTAAATCTCTCTTTATGCAGGTGGCCCTAGAACAACATGGGGGTTAGGTACACCGATCCCGCCCCTCCACACGGTGGAAAATCCACGTATAACTTTTGATTCCCCCCAAACTGGATTACTAATGAACAACATGCTGTTGACCGGCAGCCTTGCTAATAACAGTCCGGCATCACGTACTTTGTATGTTATGTGTGTTACATACCGAATTCTCACAATAAAGTAAACCAGAGAAAAGAAAATGTTATTAAGAAAAATCATAAGAAAGACAAAATGTATTTACTATTTATTAAGTGGAAGTGGTCACTGAGGTCTTCATTTTCATCGTCTTCATGTCGGATGGGCTGAGGAGGAGGAGGTGGGATTGGTCTCACTGTCTCAGGCAGGGGAGAGGCAGGAGAGGGTCTTTGCAGGAGTGGACGCTAGGGCTGGGTGTGGTGGCTCACATCTGCAGTTCTAACGCTTTGGGAACCCCAAGTGGGAGGATTGCTTGAGGCCAGGATTTTGAGACCAGCCTGGGCAACATAGCAAGATCTCATTTATACAAAAAAAAAAAAAAAAATTTAGCTGGGTGTGGTGGCAGGCACCTGTGGTCCCAGGTACTGGGCAGGCTGAAGTGGGAGGATTCCTCGGGTCCAGGAGTTCGAGGCTGCTGTGAGCTAGGCTGGTGCCACTGCACTCCAGCCTAGGTGACAGAGGGAGACCCTGTCTGTAAAAAATAAATAAATAAATAAACAAAAACAACCACCCCAAAACCCAAAAGTGGACCCATGAAGTTCAACCCCATGCTGTTCACGGATGAACCATATGTACTCATGCTATTGGTTCTGTTTCTCTGGAGAACTGACTCATGCCATGGGTATGTGTCAATTCTAGCCTTGATAAATGGCTGCCTTTTCCAGAGTAGAAGGGTCCAGTGTAGTCCATTTGCCCCCATGCAGCTGGTGGGTGTCCTCAAAGGCTCTGCCGTTGCTGGGACCTCACTGTTGGTTTCTGTTGCTGGCAGGTGGGACATTCGGCCTCAGGAGCTCCTGGGGCTGTAGCAGCCTCTGTCAGTGGGAGGCCATGTGGCCAGGCCCAGGGCTATGGTCACAGCATGGGGTGGCCGATGACAGAGGCTGGCTGACATCAGCTGCCAAGCCATTCTGTCTCCTAGGGTCTGCATTGCCTCTTCCAGTGTAGGGTGCTCAGCGGGCATTCACAGGAATAGACCTGGCCACACTGCACCCTTTCTGAAAGCACGCCCACCTGCCCCTTCCGCAGACCTCCCCCTCCCTGATCTGCCAATCTTTTTCTTCCTAGTCTCTGAGAAGTCAATCAAGCTATTCTTCACTGGTCAAGAAGCCTATACGCGCCATCCTTGAGCCAGGATGCTTTTGTGCTAAGGGGATGACAGGAGCCGCACTGGAAGCTCCGCCCAGGAAGATCTGCCCTCACCACTGCATTCATACAGCAGGGTTCAGTCACAAAAGGCTGCCTTCGCTTCTGCTCCTTCTCTCTTGGGTCACTTGCTTTGGATCCCGGGGCCATCATGTCGGAAATTCAGCCACTCTGAAGCTTCCTCCTTGGACAGACCCCACAGAGACACCACATAGAGACACGCGTCCAAGGAGCGCCGGCCCTTCCAGCTCGCAGTTGCTCGCCTTCCCAGCCCAGGCGCCAGGCATCGGAGTAAGGGCGTTTTCAGATGATTCCAGCCCCAGCACTCACCCAGATATGTCAGATTTGCCTAGGTTGGGAATCCAAACTCTTTTCCAGCTCTGAGATACTTATAATTAAGTCCTAGGCCAGATCCTCAGCTTTTTCTGCCCTCCAGCTGCAGATGAGATACTCTAATTTATATGATACTAAGGAGACCCTCCGGTTATCTTAATTAGCCTTTAATTGGTGATTAACCACCCTCAGCCTTGATTGTCTTCCTCTGATGCTGCAGTTGCTCCCAGCAGCAGCCATCCAACTCTGCAGCCCTGTGTTGACGATCTCCCTGGTTCTCAGATACCTGATCCAGTGTGTTCTCTGTTCATTCCTTTCCGCTGGTCTTAATTGCACCCCTACCCCATGCCAGGGACCATCAATGCTCCCCTATCACTGGTGATAGAGTCCTCATTGCCGGCCATCTGGTGACTGAGCCAGCTCCAAAATTCCATTTCAGAGATTCCTGGACCACTCCCGGTACCATCTGTTGCAGGCTGGGTTCCCCGGCATTTGGTCTTTGAGATGTAATTTGTAGGCAGAGTCCTCTGGACCCACCTACTGGGACAGGGGCTGAAGGAATGAGGATGAGCAGAAGCAGCTGAGCCACGGGGCCATCACAACAAGGGCCTGGTCAATCCCATGGGGCTCTGAACAGGATGGCCCACCAGAGCTGGCCCCCGTGGGGAAAGGGTGCGGAGCTGGTTGTTAGATGTGGACTGCCCTGGCAAGTGGGTGTGACCTTGGGTGAGGCAAGCCAACAGGAGGAGGGCACGCCCCAGAGAAGGCTCCGCTGAGAGCTCTAAGCTAGTGGCCAACAGCACACTGGCATCTGGGAGTGAGCACCTCCAACCTGGGTGGCCAGAGTGAAGCTGGGCAGGGTGCCACAGCATCCAGCACATCAGCAGAAGCTTCCTCAGTTCATCTGACATTGGGTTAGAACCCAGTCTTGGACTCTGGCATAGAGACCTAAGATACATTTGGGTAACTCCCAGGAAATCCTAGAAAAACAGTCATGAGCTCATCATCTTGGTAATCAAAATATTTTTTAAGAAACGGGGGTCTTGCTACATTGCCCAGGCTGGTCTTGAACCCCTGAGCTCAAGGGATCCTCCCACCTCAGCCTCCTGAGTAGTTGGGATTAGAGGCACGTACCCATTTTAATGGGCTTTGCATGCCATGTTTTGAAAGAATGAAGTTTGCAGGGGTAACGGTGGTAACTTTGCTTTAATGCTGAGGAAATGAAGTGCCCCAAAGCCCCCCATCCACATCCAGGTGTAACTAAGCGGAAAGAGACGGGAATGTTCTTTTAAAAAATAGCACTGTATACCTTGTATTTACCAAACCTATATTCACTGATTTGTTCATTAGCAAACGCTCGTGAGCACCCTCCCATGTGCCGGACCCTGTGCTAGGAGTTGAAAATCCGCTCCTCGGGGTGCTGTTTGGGCAACTCCACATCCTTGCTTCAGAGATCCGACTGGCGAGGTCGCGACAGGGCTCAGGTGCAGACCTCTGCTTCCCCTTCATCTGGCCAGGGGCAGAACACTCCCCACCAGAGATGGCTCAAGGGGTGGGCACGTGTCCTAAACTGGATCAATCCATGCCCGTGTGTTGATATATGGATGTAGGGGGCCGGGCGTGGTACTCATGCCTGTAATCCCAGCACTTCAGGAGGCCGAGGCAGGCGGATCACAAAGTCAGGAGTTCAAGACCAGCCTGGCCAACATGGTGAAACCCCATCTCTACTAAAAATACAAAAACTAGCGTGGTGGAGCATGCCTGTAATCCTAGCTACTCAGGAGGCTGAGGCAGAAGAATCACTTGAACCTGGGAGGTGGAGGTTGCAGTGAGCTGAGATCATGCCATTGCACTCCAGCCTGGGCGACCGAGTGAGACTCTGTCTCAAAAAAAAAAAAAAAATATATATATATGTGTGTGTATGTGTGTGTGTTTGTACATATATATATATCCATGGATGTAGGGAGGAAACACACCGTTTCTGTTGGAGCTGTGAACCCAGTGGTACATTATCAGCACAGAACTCCTAGAGAAAGGATCTAGGGTAGGAGGAAAAATGAGGAAAACCGAGAGGGAAGCAGAGATTAAAAAGGAAGGAAAGAAAGGGTGGAGAAAGAGAGAAGGAAAGAACCAGTGGCTGAGCCCCTTTATGTTACAATTCTC
Source organism: Cebus imitator (assembly GCF_001604975.1). NCBI lineage: Eukaryota > Metazoa > Chordata > Mammalia > Primates > Cebidae > Cebus > Cebus imitator. The sequence goes on along the minus strand of NW_016107367.1, from coordinate 2,645,933 downwards.
CGTTCTTCCATTCTCTCTCCATCTGAAGTGACTTGCGACCCTCACTGACGTTCCACACTAGGGTCTGCAGTGGGTCCCAGCTGTTGGCTCCCTGTAAGGCACACATGTCCCAGTTCACCAAGAGCACCCAGGCACATGGTCCCTTCACCCTGTGGGTAGAGGCTATAGTGCATTTGTCTCCCTTTGCAGAGGAGGATACAGGCTCTATGAGTTTCAGCGAGATCTTTAAAATGTGACAGATGGGAAAGTGTTGCAGGTGAAAAGTCCTGTTCTTCCGGGACCTTTTATTGCTACTGGTGGTGAATCCCCAAAGTCACCTGCAAAACTGGGCACCTCATTCAAGATGCCCTTGAGTCTTTAAGAGCATGGCATTGGGTGCCCTGCAAAGGTAGGGGTAGGTTTTCCATTTGCCAGAGTCCAAGAGCCCAGCACAGGGATGGCACAGAGCAGTATCCATCGAAATCTTTCTGACTGTCCCAAGTAGCTGGAATCCAGCCCCTGTTCAGAGGAGATGGGGACAGAAAGGAGGACGCTGTGTGCTGGGGGGTCAGCCAGGATGCCCGGTCTGGATCCAGGGCTGCCATGAATCCTCTGTGTGACTGTCCTGTCCTTTTGCTGTCCTGGGCCTTCATTCCTCGCCCTGTAAAGTGAAAAGGGTGGCCAGTGGTGCTGGCTCTGCCCAGATCCCCTGGGCTCTCACGGCTTCCATGGACACTGACCGGAAGCTCTTGATTCTGCCCCACATGTTTCCTGGCTGGTGGAGGGTGTGGCAGGCTGGACATACAGGGAGTTAATGGGCCCAGAGCAGCCCTCCTTGCCTCTCTGGCAGGACACCAGCGAGGCGACAGGCTATCTCCCAGAGGTCCGAAGCGGGATGGATCCCAGAACAGGGGAAACTGTCCCTGAGCTTCCCTTACCCTGTGGCTCAAGTCTCCACACCCCTCCAGTGCTTCCAGGAATCGCTTCCTAAATAAACCAGCCCTGCTTGTTTAAGGCTGTTTGTAATGGTGAGGACCCCCTCACTTGCTGATGAAGGAACCCAACCCAAACAGCTTCAGTAAAGAGAAAGGGAGGGCTGGGTGTGGGGCTTGCACCTGTAATCCCAGCACTTTGGGAGGCAGAGGTGGGCAGATCACCTGAGCCCAGGAGTTCGAAACCAGCTTGGCCAACATGGTGAAACCCCATCTCTCCTAAAAACATAAAAAATGAACTGGGCATGATGGTGCGTGCCTGTAGTCCCAGCTACTCAGGAGGCTGAGGTGGGAGGATCGCTTGACCCTGGGAGGCAGAGGTTGCAGTGAGCCGAGATTACACCACTGCACTCCAGCCTGGGTGACAGAGCGAGACCCTGTCTCAAAAAAATAAAAAATAAAAGAAAGGGGATTGACCGACTCCTGTGCAGAGGAGCACGGGAATGGCCACACTAGTTTTTCTCTCCCATCTTGTTTGCTCTCCCTGGCTCCATTCCCAGGCAGAGCCTCTCCACTCCCTGTCCTGGCAACTCTGGGCTCATGTCCTTCCAGCATCAAGTTTTGGTGAGAGACACTCGGGTCTGTGACCCAGGGATAACAGCACAAGCATCCATAGTGGTTGGCTTGGCCTGGGTTCTGAACCTTTTCTCTGGTGAGTACAGGCGCAGGGCATTCTCTGGTCAGCTGCAGATGGGTTCTGCCACTCAAACCCCGAGGCCTCGGGGGCGGGGGGGTTGGGATGCAAGCCCTGCATGAGGAACCCAGGGGGCAAAGGTTGAGTATGCAAAGCCACCCATGGCCACTGCAGGCTCTTCCAGCTTAAACATTCTCCCCCACTTCCTCCCGGAAGAGCTCAGTCTGCAAACATTTACCCAGCACCTATGGGGGCCGGATGGTAGAGACACCGAGCACGCGCAATCGAGCTGACGATGGATGTCTCTGGGGCAGACACGTGGCAGAACAGGACAAGCAGAGTCTTTGGAGTCCACCACTTCCTGGGCGTCAGCCCTCTGAGCCTCAGTTCTCCTAACCCCAAATGGAGTAGCCGTGACAGGGCCAGGGTGACCCCCCGGCTTCCACACCGGGCCTCACTGGGTGCTCAGCGCTGCTTGTCTTTCTTTCAAGTGTTTAGAGAACAGGGGCAGGATGGAAGAGAGATTTCCAAGTGAGTTACTCACAGGACCCACGGCCCCTTTGGGGACTTGCGAACGCTTTCCGCCCGTCAGCCCAGGCTGTGTCTGGCGTGCGAGGTGCCGCGTTCAGGGGGCTGACGATCTCTCGGTGCTAATGAAGCTCCGGCTGTGAGCCCCAGTGCGAGGACAGGCCCACTTTCCTCCCTGTTGAAAATAATCAGCGCTGAGATGTTCCGTGCGTGGCAGAAGAAAATGAGTCATTCTCACATCCAGACTTTTTGCAGTGTGCGGGGCATGCCTGCCCAGACAGCCTTGAGTAAAAGGGAGAAAATGAAATTAGTGAAATGTGGAATAATTTGAAGAAATTAGACCCAATTTGTCCAAGATTAAGGACAGCTCTTAATAAAGTGGCCCAATCTTTCCTGCTGGGGGAAAAAAATCATTTCAGCCCTTTAATTTCCTTAAGCCTCCCTATAAGGATGGGTGTGCAAAGGCTTCTGGGGGTGGCTATGAGGTGGTTATATTTTAATCCCCTGCCAGGAGACACTGCAGACATTTCACAGAATTCTCTGTCAGCCACGTTCAAAGCTCACTGATAGCTTTCTCCGGAAGTCCACTTGATTTTCTGGAGGGGACGAAGTTTTCCCCTTGGTGCCTTTGGATACACTAAGCCCAGGTAGCTTCAGAGTGGGGGTCCAGGACCTTCACGGGCTGGGCCTTCACATCGGGGTCCAGGTTCCTAGAGACCCTCTTAGCTCCCCATGGGGTATATTTGCTTCCCAAGTCCATGGGAAACCATGAGAGGGCAGACATCGGCTCAGGAGATGGCTGAGAGCAGGAAGAAGGAAAGAACCCTCTAGAAGTTCCCACAGAAAGGAAAAGGAGGCTTCAGAGTGGATGTGGGGTTGGGACGGGAGCCTCTAAGGAGGGCCCTCATTCTCAGACACGGAAGGTGGGAAGTGTGGTCTGGGGAGTGGGCAACGGCCTAGCAAGGTCACCGTGGCAGCCCTGGGCCCACTGGGCAGCGCAGGTGAGGAAGGCAAGATTAGGATGAGTCGCTGGGGCCGGGTCTTACAGGGTCTGGGCAGCCTCTGTCCAGCCTGAGCTTGGATTCCTGGGGTTTTAAGCAGGGTAGTGGCACGCTTGGATGGATGGTTCTTAAAGGAGCACTGATGGCTGAGAGGAGCCTGGATTGCAAGAAGAGGGAGCCCCGTGGCCTGGGCTGTGGCCGGAGCCCCGTACATGACGTGGCTGCTCACCGGGGTGGGTGGGGACTGGGAGAGGCAGTGAAGAGCCGGCAGACTTGAGAGTAGCCAGGCAGAGCCCTACAGAGTTGCCATGTTTGAAGGCGGTGTTGTGGTGGATGTTGCAGAAACTCCCCTCCACTCTTTCAAGGGTTTTTGGTGTGAGAATTAAAGTGATTTAAGACAGATCAGCAGGAGAGACGCACGCAATTGACAGACCACATATCTCTCGGGCACGGGAACCTTCCTAAGGCCCAAAGTCACAGTTAGAGTTTGAACACGTACACACTGCCGGAGACAAAGAGCAGTACACTTGAAAATGGGCCAAGGCATGGGGGCTCAGGCTGGGGCTGGCTGGGTGGAGGAGTGGCTGGGAGGATGAGGATTAGTTTAACGAGGGCTGTTTGTACAGAATTTCCTTGGCCCCAGCTTCCTGTCCTTGAAGATAAGAATGGCAGTTTTCTTCTGGTATGCGGAAGACATCTTTCACATGGGAATTTCATCTCCTGCTTTTGAGACAGAGCATGAAGTTCAGAGGGTCAGAGGGATCTTCTGGTGCCCCTGCTTTTCAACTACCTTTCCCTCAAAATAGTCAACATGCCAGAGTGGCGTATTTTGGGGTGCAGATTCTTAATACTGGTTGAACTGATATGTGGGATGCAGAATGAAAATGTTGAGGTGATGGATAAATCTGTGTGTGTGTGTGTGTGTGTGTGTGTGTGTGTGTGTGTGTGTGTGTATCTGGAGACGACCAGAGACCTCATGGAAAGCAGCCAGTGTTAGGGCCCTGCCTATGGAATGCTTCTCAAGGCGTGTGTTGCGGGGAGGGTGGGTGGTAAGACCACCTACCACAGCCAGCTGAGGTGGTGTGCACCCGTGGTCCTAGTTACTTGGGAGGCTGAGGTGGGAGGTTCGCTTGAGCCCAGGAGTTTGAGTCCAGCCTGGGCAACATAGAGACCCTGTCTCTTAAAAAACAAAATAAGAAAGAGAACCTGCAAGAGTGTTGTAACCCCTGGAGATGAACAACATCAGAAAGCTGGGGCCGGGCATGGTGGCTCAAGCCTGTAATCCCAGCACTTTGGGAGGCCAAGGCGGGTGGATCACGAGGTCAAGAGATCAAGACCATCCTGGTCAACATGGTGAAACCCCGTCTCTACTAAAACTACAAAAAATTAGCTGGACATGGTGGCACGTGCCTGTAGTCCCAGCTACTCAGGAGGCTGAGGCAGGAGAATTACCTGAACCCAGGAGGCGGAGGTTGCGGTGAGCCGAGATCACGCCATTGCACTCCAGCCTGGGTAACAAGAGTGAAACTCTTTCTCAAAAAAAAAAAAAAAAAAGCTGGAACGCACGCAAGTGCACACACGCACTCACAGGGACACACACAAACATAAACATACACACACACAAATAGAAACACACACAAACACAAACACACACACAAACACAGAAACACAGGAACACACAGAAACACACAAACACACACATAAACACACACATACACAAACACACAAACACAAACTCACACACAAACACAGAAACACACACAAACATGAACACACAGAAACACACACAAACACACACACACACACACACACAAACACACACACACCCCAAAGGCCTGAAGGGTCAGGGGGATCCTAGAGTCCAGAGAGAGCTGGGGCCACAGTGGGGACAGACGGGACCCGGTCACCGGCAGGACCAGGGCACCCAAGGAAAGGAGCAGGGAAGAAATCCCAGCCTCTCTGTCCTCCCACTCTTTACTTGGTGCTTCTCTTGGCGAAGGCCAATGAGCAGATGCCAGGAGCCCAGAGGACCTGGTGCCTAGGCCAGCCTCCGGGACGCAGAGTGGGCTCAGCAGGGCCAAGTGCAGAGGGGTCATTCTCTAGTTTATCTGTGATTGGGCCTGGGCCTCCTTTCCTCTTTGACCGTCACTCTTCACCGCCTCTCTGAAATGAAGAGCTTCTCCTGGGGCAGAGACCAACACACCACTTCCTTCTGGCACAGAGAGGCACCGGGAGTAATGCCCGCTGAGCCACGGGGTGTGCTCCCAGACGGCCCCACGGGTTTATACCACCGGCACCAGGTGCTAAAGCAGCCCAGACCTCCCTTGGGGGAGCCTGTCCCATCTCCTCCCTCCCTCGTCACGGTGCCCTGTGTCCCTGGGAGGGAGGGCAGGTGGCTTGGGAGGCTGACCCATGTATTCCCTCCTTGCGGGGTTGCCTTTCATGGCTGCCCCTCCACAGAAGGCCACTGCTTTTTTGTGTGGCGGTGGCAGGGGCGGGGGTCTCTCCACATACCTGTTGCCCTCTCAGCCTGGAAGCATTCCCTTTGCTGGCCCTTCTGACAGAAACTGAGCCCTGTAACTGCCCAAGGCCCCCCATCCACAGCTTCCTAAACTGCTCTTTAGTACCCGACTCTTAGAGTGTGCTCTGCTTCCCACAGGCCCCTGAGCAATCCAACTCTGTCCCTCTGGAGGAGGCTGTGGACACTGAGAGAGGGGCTGTGGCTGGTGTGGGGGGGAGGGGAGGGGAGGGCAGCGCCAGGCAGGGGCGAGGGACGGGAGGAGGCCAAGGAGAAGCGGCTGTGCACACAGGGTGGCAGGTCTGGGCTAGGGCAGGGTTCCGCTGTCCCTGTGACACGGGACACCCCAGGAAGGGGCGGGGGAGCGGAGAAGGTGAGGCACTGGCTGCAGGTCCTCCAGGAAGAGCACCCTTCTGGAATGAGTGAGGAAGCAGGTCCGGAAGAGTCTGTGGGACCCGGAGAGGCAGGGCAGGGCTGGCGCTGTGTCTGGGCTCCGGGCCTGGCTGCCTGCTTCCCACACTGTCAGCCCGTTCGAGAGGCTCTGGATTAGGCTCGCCTGTTCAAACCACCTGCCCTCCCATCCCCAGCAGGCTGAGCCCCAGATCCAGGGCCCCTGGAGGCAGCAGCCCAGCCAGCCCATTCTGCCAACGCCATCTGGGCCCACTTAGGCCTGTGGTTGGGGCGGGGGGTGGGTAGAGGTGCCCGGGCCAGGCGGGGTTCCCAGCGTGGGGGGCCAGGGGGTGTCCCACAGCTGGAGGGCCACCCCGGCCGGGCTCCACACGATGGCAGCATGCACGCACTGAAGCCCACGGGGACCGCCGGAGCTGGGCCGGGACCCAGCACTGCCCTCGGCTCTCTCGCCCTGCTCCCCACTTTTGGAGGCGGCTGCTGCTGGGTCGTCCCGGTGCTGTCTGGGAAACCGCCTGCTTCCCCTGGGGCCCATGAGGACCCCTCAGGCTCCAGGTCCTCCAAACACAGCTCATCCACAGGGAGGTTGCCCCCAGGGTGGGCAGGGGCAGGGTGCAGGTGACTGGGGACCTCTGGTGCCTCCTTGCATGGGCTGCCGTCCTCTCCACACCACCCAGAGCCTCCCCCAGCCCCTGGCTGGCCTGATCTTCCCCCTTTGGCCTGAGGGTGCTGGCAGGGGCTGCCTGCAGAGCAGGTGTTTCTCTGAGAGGGGTAGTGTGCTGGCGGGTGCAGTTTAGGGGGGCCTGGCCCAGGAAAAATGGACAGATCCACCTGTAGGGCAGTCAGGGAGCACCCAGACCCAGAGCTCCACCTGCAAGGTGAAAATAATACCAGGCAGCCCTTTGCCCTCCTGAGACAGCCTGGGCCCTTGGCAGGGAGTAGGCGTCCCCCCCAGCTGCCTCTCCACCTTCCTCCTCCCTGCCAGCTTCTGCATCTTCTCCTGTGCGCCAGAGAATGGCACACCATCCCCACTCTGTTTCTCTGCCTTCTGGTTTTCTGCTCCTAATGTCCTCTGCTGTGAGCTTGGCCATACCCTATAGGACCCAGCGCCAAGGTCGGGAGCTGCAGCTTCCTTGGCCTCAGTGGGTGTCCCACCGCCCTGCCCCTGGAGATGCTGGAAGGAAGCTCAGCCTCCAGTGGAGGCAGGGAGGCAGGCAGCTCTCCCCTGCACCTGTGAGGTGTTCTGGGGAGCTTGGTGAATTCAGCTGATCAGTGGCCACAGCCCGAGCTGGCGGGTGAGCAGGTGTGGGCTCCGTGTCCCCAGCTGGCAGTGAGAGGTGGGGAGGAGGGTGACAGGGGCCTTGCAGGCCCCTTCCCTGCACCAGGCAAGGTTTCACTCCCCCAGAGCAGGGGGCTCGGCCTGAGATGATTTTGCCTTCCAGGGGACAGTGGGCAATGCCATAGTTTTACATTTTAATTATTTTCTTATTTTAAAATTTTACTTCAATATTATTTTTTATTTTTTATTGATAAATAATTGTACATGTATCTGGGGTACACGTGACTTTAGTTTTTTAGAAACAGGGTCTCACTATATTGCCCAGCTTGCTTCAAGCCATCCTCCCGCCTCCGCCTCCCCGAGCGCTGGGATGGCTAGTGTGAGCCCCGTGCCCAGCGCCTGTGACGCTTCGATACAAACATACGGTGTGTATGGATCAAACCGGGGCATTCGGGAGCATTCAGGCCCTCCGTCACCTCACACATTTGTCATTTCTCTGTGTTGGGGACATTTCAACCCTTCTAGTTATTTTGAAATAAACAGTAAATTACCGTTAACTATAGTCACCCCGCTGTGCTGTTATGGAATGCGGGAACTCATTCCTGCCCTCGAGGTGGAATTCTGTGCCAATTAACCAAACTCCCCTCACCTCCCACCCTCGTTCCCATCTCCTCTCTACCCACGTGAGATCCACATTCACAGCTCCCACATGGGAATGAGAACATGTGGCATTTGTCTCTCTCTCTGGTGTATTTTGCTTCATGTCCTCTGGTCCCATCCATGTTGCTGCAAAGGACAGGATTTCACTGGTTTTGTGGTTGAATAGTATTCCACCGTGTGTACCCGCATGCTCTTTCTGCTTCATTTGCTGACCTGCACTTAGGTTGAATCCGTATGTTGGCCATGGTGAATAGCACCGTAAAAACCATGGGAATGCAGCTATCTCTTTGCTAGGCTGAGTTCCTTTAACTGGAGACATTTCTGATTGTCACAACTTGGGGCAGACATGATGCTACCAACATCTGGTGAGCAGAGGCCAGAGGACTGCTAGGCATCCACAGTGCACAGGCAGCCACCATGGCGAAGAATGATCCAGCTGCAAACATCCGCAGGCCTAGGCCTGGGGCTGGGAGATGGGGAGGGGCATCGCAGCCTCCCAGCAGGTGTGTGGCAGTCTTTCCAAGAACCTTTCCTGTGCTCACAGCTGCATTTCCTTTTCTGAGCCCAATAGCAAGAACTGAAGGTCTGGACTGCAGCAGGAGCTTCCTCCCACCTCCTGGGCTTCGAGGGCTGGGATGCCCTGCCCGCTCTTCTCCCACTGCGCCCACCGCAGGGCTGGTGAACGTGATGGGAGTGCACCTGGGTCCCCGCCTGTTAGTACAGCGCCTGCGACTCCTCTGGGCTCAGTTTCCCTCTCTGTAGGGGGAAGTGGCTGGGGTCAAGACCCCGGAGCTGGGCTCCCGCCAGCCCTGTTGCCAGGCTGTGACAGCAGATGTGAGCCTGGGCAGAGGCATCCGCCACGCTCAGGCCCACGAAGGCTCTGACATCAGCTCCCAGCCATGGGAGACATGTGCACTCTTGATCCGGGGACCCCTCGCAGTAATGAGTGTGCGAGTCCCGCCTGCCGTATTGATAGCTACCAAGCATAAACAAGACGCCTGGAATGTTTAAACGACCGGCCAGTTCTGTTCTAGAAGATGCCTTACATATATTGAGGCTATTTTAGGGTGCGGCAGGCCAGGCAAGAGGAGGGTAAGGGGCTCTGTGCCGATCTGGTTACGACCATGTGCGGGGATGGCAAATGCCAGCATATCTGCCCAGTGACCTCACAGGAGTGACAATGCTCCTGACCCCCGTGCACAGCGCCTGCTCCGCAGGCCCGGCGCCGGAGTGGTGGAAAGGGGTGGGCAGAAGGGGAGTGGCGACTGGCAGAGGAAGGCCTGGGCTCCTAGGGGCTGTTTGGCAATCCCTCTTGAGCTGAGTGTGCCCCATCCCGAGAGCCAAACCCACCAGCTGGGGGGGAGGACACCCAGACAGCCCCCGGGGGCTCAGGCTTGGGGGAACAAGAAGCAGGAGGGAAGGGGTACAGGGCCTTGCCTGCTGGAGCTCCCAGGCACAGGCTGCCTCCTGGCCAGGGGCCTGGCTTAGGTACCTCTCTCTCTGCTGCTTCTTAGTGACAGCAAAAAGCAGGAAAACGCTGACCCTCTGGTGAGCTCTGGGAGGAGGTTAGGTTTGGGAACATTTTCAGGGGGTCAGTGCTGCGGGAGTCCTGGCCCCGGCGTGTGCCCTGCCACAGGTCCTGGGCTTCCCAGAGCCGGCCCCAGCCCCTCCTGCCCCTGCCTCTGTCTCTGCTTCTGCTCTTCTCCTCACTGGGTGCTCCCACATTCCACCCCTTACAAAGAGACTAGGTTCAAATGAGGCTGGCCAGCCTGTCCCATGCCCGGCCCCTGTGCCAAGGGGTTGTGCCAGAGTTGGGGTCCCCGATGAGGAGGCTCCCACCACCGCGGGCTGGAGGAGGCCCCTGGGGAGGGTGCAGAGCTGGCTCCTTCCTGCGTGGGGGTAGGATGGAGGGGACATCAGGTATGAGAGACACCCCTGGAGGCAGGTGGGGGGCCCTGAGGGAGACAGGGCTCGTCGTGACCTCAGAGACACTCCTGTCCCTTCAGCCCCTCTCCTGCGGGGTTTCAGTTGTCCTAAGGGCTCAGCGGGGAAGGCTGGCAGGCACAGCAGCATGAGGGACTCCTTGCCATTTAATTGGGCACTCGTCCCTATGGAGGGGCAACGTGGGGGTCAGCAGTGTTCAAACAGTGACCCCGGGGCTGGCACTTCAGAGGCCCTCATGTTAGGGTGTCAGGGCGTGGGGGGCCCTTCCTGCCTTTCCCAGCATGGCCTTTCTTTCCCCTGCTGTCTGGGCTGCCTGGCGGTGTCTTTTTTTCCAATGAAGTGGTCCGGGTTTCCCCATGTCTCTGCATGATCTCCTGTCCTTCCCTCTCTTCAAGATGAGTGCCAAAGGGGCCATTTTCCTCTTCGCCACCAAACGGGGCCTGGAAGACGTGGAGCCAAGGCCGGGCTGTGCGTGTCTGGCCCCTCCCTCACCTGTTCAGGGCATCTCCCCCTATTCCTCAGCCCAGGGTGGAAGCAGTCCTCTCCATGAGCCATACCCCTGGGACCACCCGAAACCCACTGTTCCCGAAAACACCGGTGCTCCGTGCACCCCCACACTGCCCTGGGAGGCTTGCATGCCCCCCTCAATTTTTTCTTTGCTTCCAAAGCACGTTGGGTCACCCCAACAGTTTCTTGCTGTGTTCCTGGTGTGGGCAGGGCGTGGGGAGAGTGGGAGGATTGGCCTTCATGTCTGTTTTCTTCCCTGGAGGTGCAATCGATTAGGGAAGCGGCCCAGAACGAGGTCACTCATCCCCGTCACGAAAGCTGTGCCTCTCTTCCCCACCCAGAGACATCGTTGGGGCCGCTTTCATCTATTTTAATTTGGTTGACAGACATCAGACCTAAAACAGACCTGCATCAGGGAGAGGAGAATTCCTAAATGTTTTAATTTGCTCCATCTGACTAGAGCCAAAGAAGCCATGGGCTTACTTTTTCCACCTCCCGCCCCCCTGGAAGAGAGTGTATGTTCAAGTTCATCTCTGATATAGATCACCGCCTGCTCTTGGTGGCCCCTGGAATGGCCTTGCTCAGCACCTAAAAAAAAAGATCCTGACATTCTGTCCGTCCTCTTGACTCTTCCCAAAGTAGCATCTCTTGGCGGGCAGTATTGCCTTGTAAGGCAGGTAGCAGGCATGGGCCAATGAGTGTGTGGTCAGATCCTGGAGGATAGGGACGGGGACAGTCAGAAACCGCAGCAGGGATTAGCTGTGGCTCGCTGAGCGTTTGGGAGTGGGGAGGAATGAGGAGATGACGCCAAAGGAGGGAGAGGTGCCGGTGTGCTTTTCGGATGCCAGAACTATAATTAAGGGGTGAGAAGATTCATGCTAACCCGTAACCAAGGCTGCAGGAGAAATCATGAAATCCAATAGCCCCAGGAGTCCGGATTTGGAATTGCATGTGGCACTACCTTTGAAGCCTGCTTCGGAGTTCAGCACATTTATCACGGGGTGCTCGGCTCTGACAGCGTCAGGTGGCGAGTGACCATCTCGTGGTGCCCACAGTAGCTCTCTCTCGCAAGCCACCTGTTTCAGGACTACCTCAGAAGACTTGGAGGGGCTTTCCATGTGCGCATGTGTGTGTGTGCGGGTGGGGTCTCATCCGAGCAGAGGGCTGCCCAAGGGCATGGGCCTGGGGTACAGAGGAAGTTTCTAGGGGAGCTGACCGACATGGAGAAGTGGAGAAAACTTTTGTTGACTTGAGCCCAGGGGGCAAGGGCAGTGGGTGCTCCCGTCCCTGATGTAGCTTCCAAGTGGCATAAACTCAGGTCACTGTGGAGTCCGGTGAAAGGGACATGGAGGCTCGTTCCTCCTTCTCCCTGCCTGTCTATGTGCTGGCCATGTTTCTGTATTCAAAGCAGTCAATTAAAAGGTTGGCCTTGTCTTCTCAACCCGTGTGGACGTCCACAGCTCCCCTCGGAACGCGGGGAGTCAGGGCTCCCGCTCCTCCCTCCCTCTCCTACCACTTCCTCCGAGAGAGACGATTCCTGGAGAATCCACATAGACTCACTCACTCGGTTGTGGCCAAGCCATGTGGTCATGCTGTTGCCACAGGCGTTGGCCGAAATCCTTTCTTAGAAAGCCGAGGGCTTGGTGTTCCCCCTGCCACGCAGGAGTGGGGCCCTGCCCAGCACAGTGGCTCTGCTGCTCCCTTCCGGCTTGTTTCTGGGGGAAATGGGGTCCTGGGGTCCCTGGGGACCCCCAAATGGGGTCCTGGTCCCCCCTGGGATGGCCAGGGCAGGAACCCACCCTACGGGGTCTTGTGCCTTTTAATGACCCCATGTTGGTCAGCAGACCAGAGCGCTCAGCCAAGCTGGACGAGAGCAGGTTCTGCCCGTGGTGTCCATGGTGTAGCAGGGGCAGGCAAAGGCAGAAACTTGCAAAGTCTCAGCTTAATTCCTGGCACTCTGAAGTCCCTCCTTCCTGAGCTGGTGGTTACCGCGCTAATCAGCTAGGCCGCAACGGCAATTAGAATGACCGCGCAGGGAGTCCTGCCAGCCCAGCCCAGTCACCGTGGCCACCGGGCACCCGGACAGCCGCTGAAGGCGCTGAGCAGCGGAGCCTCCCTCTGAAGGGTGGATGCACTCCCCCGCTTCCATGTTCAGGGGTCCCAGGCAAGGAGCCTGTCCCCACTATACCACACATGGAGGGAATGAGGCTGGACCACACCAGGACGTCCCTGAGCCAGGGGCCCAGAGGAGGTTTCCATCTGGTAAGTTTGCACTGTGCCTTCTTTACCCCGACCGTTGCCTCTGCCGGCCCCCAGTTCCCCTTGCACGTGCCACCAAGGCCTGCTCCGGACCACACTCACTCCCCGCACTGGGCCGGTCTGGCGACCGCCACCAGGACAGTCACCCTCCCTCCCAAGCTGCCTCTCCAGAGGAGCAGTGGCCAGCCCCTCCAGAGCCCCACCCAAGTCCTCCCTAGGTTTTCCTTTGGGAGTCAGAGATTCTGGGTTCAAAAAGTTCTCACTGCAATCAGGGACATTTCCGGCGAGAAGGCAACGCTTTGCAGAAGGCCAACCAACCACCTTCCAGCACCTTCGCCTGCTGCTCCTCACCACCCCTCCTGGGAGCAGCCTCCCTGCCCTCATGCTCAGGTTTTCTCTTCTGCTGTTTTCTTTCTTCTTTTATTATTATTATTTTTTTAATTTTATTTTTTATTAACAGAGATGGGGTCTCGCTATGTTGCCCAGGCTGGAGTGCTATGTCTATTCACAGGTGCGATCTCACTACTGATCAGCATGGGAGTTTTGACCTGCTCCGTTTCCGAACTGGGCCGGTTCACCCCTCCTTAGGCCACCTGGTGGTCCCCCGCTCCCGGGAGGTCACCATATTGATGCCGAACTTAGTGCGGATACCCGACTGGCGTAGCGCACTGCAGCCCAGAACGCCTGGACTCAAGCGATCCTCCCCCCTCAGCCTCCCGAGTAGCTGGGACGACAGGCACGCACCACCACGCCTGGCTCTTTCTTCTTTCATTGAGGCATAATAGACATACAGGAAAACACACGTACTATAAAGGCAATGGTGGGTGAACTGTCACAAAATGAGCACGCCTGGTGTCTCGAGTGCAGACACCAGGCACCCCAGCACCTGGCAGCTCCTTCCTGCTCCTTCCATCACTGCCACCCCGCTCCGAGGGTGACCCCCATTCTGATGTCTGACACTGAAGCAGTCAGCCCCACGGCTGGGCTCTGCTTGTGCAGATTCTTGCTCTGAGAGGAGTTGTGTCGTGGGGCAGTGGAGGCGCTGACCTCAGCCTCGTCACTCCGTAGTGACCTGCCATGGGGCCGGGCCAGGATGTGTTTCTCCTGCCTCCCTCTGATAGATGTATGGGTTGAAGTGGGGACCCTGTTTTATAAAGGAGGAAACTTCTGGGCACGGTGGTTCACGCCTATAATCCCAGCACTTTGGGGGGCTGACGTGGGCGGATCACCTGAGGTCAGGAGTTCAAGACCAGCCTGGTCAACATGGAGAAATCCCGTATCTACTAAAAATAGAAAATTATCACTTGCCTGTAATCGCAGCTACTCAGGAGGCTAAGGCAGGAGAATCGCTTGAACTCAGGAGGTGGAGGTTACTGTGAGCTGAGATCATGCCATTGCACTCCAGCCTGGGCAACAAGAGTGAAACTCTGTCTAAATACATAAATGAGGAAACTGAGGCTGAGGAATAAATAAATGAGGAAAATGAGTCCATCCAACCCCAAAGTCTTTACGCCTCTGCCTAACAAACACGTAGAAGGTCAGGAGCATGGGGTGCCACCAGCCCAGCAGGCGAGTCCTGTTCTCGAGGACATGAGAGAGCCTGGGAACCAGGGACCTGCTGGTTGGTGTGTGGCCCAGGCCTGGGGTGCTGCCCCTCAGGACTTACCACCGGAGCTCTGGGCTGCTCTCCCACTGCCTAGAGCACGTGGCCCTGGGTGGCTGCTCAGAGGACCTCCATGGGATCAAGGCTCCCCTCTTGGGTTGCGCCTGCCTCCTCCCCCTGGGGGAGGGGTAGAGATGGTAAATTCTGGGGGGCTGGAAGTAACAGAAACAGGGGAGACCCTATGGGCGTTGAGGCGGCTGGGGCCAGCAAAGACCCAAGCACGCCTTCCTTCCTTTACAAGTTCCCCAGATATTTACAGAATGTTGACCTGTCGCCGGGCATCTCCAGGCCTGTGGAGGGAAAAGACAGAACAGGTTCCAGCTCTGGAAAGGTGCTGAGCAGGCACGAATGGGTGGGGGCCAGGGAGCGAATCGGGCAGTCGCAGGGACCTCGCTCGGAGGCTGCACCCAGAGAGGAGGGTGTGAGGCTGGGGCGGAGGGGTCGGGTCACATGGAACCCCTGCAGGACAAGGCCTCCGAGGAGGGCTGCGGGGGAGGGCATGAGGAGAGCATTTGCAGCCAATTGAACTTTTTCTCTTTTAGGATTTTATTTATTTATTTATTTATTGAGACTGAGTCTTGCTTTGTCCCTCAGGCTGGAGTGCAGTGGTGCAATCTCAGCTCACTGCAACCTCCACCTCCCGGGTTCAAGTGATTCTCCTGTCTCAGCCTCCCGAGTAGGTGGGACTACAGGTGCCCGCCACCACGCCTGGCTGATTTTTGTATTTTTAGTAGAGACAGGGTTTCACCATGTTGGCCAGGCTGGTCTCAAACTCTTGACCTTAGGTGATCAGCCCGCCTCGGCCTCACAAAGTCCTGGGATTACAGGCGTAAGCCATGGTGCCCAGCCTTCCTTTAGGATTTAAAAAAATAGTCATAAAATATGCATAACAGAAAATTTGACCATTTCTAACTGTACAGTTCAGTGGCGCTAAGTATATTCACAGTGTTATACCGGCCATCGCCATGATTGTCCTGCAAACTTTTTCATTATCCCAAACAGAAACTCTGTCTCCATTGAGCACCCCTTGCCCCAGCCCCTGGCAAGCACCATTCAGCTTTCTGTCTCTGTGAATGTGACTACCCTAGGTCCCGCATATAAGTGGAATCGTGCAGTGTTTAGCCTTTTGCGACTGGCTTATTTCACCCTACATCGTGTCCTCAAGCTTCATCCATAAAGTTAGTTGGGTGTGGTGGTGCATGCCTGCGGTCCCAGCTACTTGGAGGCTGAGGCGGGAGGATTGCTTGAGCCCAGGAGGTGGAGGCTGCAGTGATCCTTGATCATGCCACTGCACTCCAGCCTGGGTGACAGAGTGAGACCCCAACTCAAAAAAAACACACACACACATACACAAAAACTGCTCATCCATGAAGTAGCATGTGTCAACATTTCCTTTCCTTTTCAGGCTGAATGCCATCCCCTTGTCTGGAGTCCCACATTTTGTTGATCTGTAGGTGGATGAGGTTTGATATCACATTTCAGCTATTGTGAATGACGCCGCTGTGACCACGGCTGTGCAAATACCTGAGCAAGTCTCTGCTTTCAGTCCTTTTGGGTGTATTCCAGGAAGTGGAATTGCTGCGTCACCTGAGCATTTTAAAGCACAGAAGTTCGTGCCCAAGTTCGCATTTCAGAAAGCCCATTTAGGGGCTACTTGGAGGGTGGGATGGAGGGACGCTGGAGGCAGGGTCCCTGGGTGGGAGTAAGGCCCTGGTAAGAGACAAAGAGGCTTGGATGAGGCCAGAGAGATGGGTGGGGTGGTGGCCCGGGACTGGGGGTCTTTTTCTGAGCCAGGCTGGTGACTCTGGCTGTGGGCAGCAAGATGAGAGGGTGGAAATGGCCCAGCCGCAGCTGGGAGGGCCTCGAGGCCACTAATGACACCATTATGCCAGATGCAGGGTCCAGGACTTCCCCCTCAGGCAGGGATGAAGGGGGGAGTTAATGAGTTCAATTTGGCTGATTTAATCATTTCTTCCGACGTGAATTCAACAAACATTGCTGGAGGGCCCATTACGTGCTAAACGCTGTGCTGGGTGCCCCACACATGGCTGCAAGAGAGGCGTCTGTCCCCGCTCCTGCGTAAGCTGCAGCCTCTGTGCAAACACAGGCTTGGTTTCAGATGCACTGAGATAAGGGAGCATCCGTGCAGGGCTCTGAGTGCTGTGGGCACCCGGGGCAGGGGTGGCGGGGGGCTGCAGGCACCACGGGAGGGACAGACAGGTTTTCAAGGAAAGAGAGGGGCAGGATAGGGGTCTTCCCAGCTGGCAGAGGTGGGGTACTCAGGCCTGGAAGGGTCACTCCAAGCCTCAAAGGCCAGGGACTGGCATCGAGGGGACTGAGCCTGTGTGAGGCAGAATCCGGGAGAAGGGTCAGGAGCAAGGCAGGGTGAGGGCCTCACAGCAGGGCCATGGCTTCCCTTGGGAGCGAGGTAATGGGGAACCATGGATGGTTCAGGAGAGAATGTTGTCAAGATGGGCAGACGCCTGAGCTGGGAGTTAGGGAGGTGAGGGGGTGACCCAGGGCACAGCAGGGGAGGACAGGAGTGGGGGAGGCGAGCCCCCATAAATTCTCTGGGCTCAGCAGCACAGATCAAGGTGGATTAAGGGACCATCTACTCCCATTACTTCTCCTTGAAAGACCAAAGGAGGTGGGCCTCCTGCCTGCTCATACCCCTCCTGCACCCCAAGGTGAGGGAGAGAAGGGCCGATGGGAAGCCCAGGTCTACCCACTGTGCCATTCCTCCCAGCCGAGCCAGGCCCATGGTTTCGGGAAGGGGCAGCAGAGCAGGGTTCAGAGAGAGTGGTTGAGGAGGGGAGCTGGGGTGGCGACCCATGAATTAGGGTCCATGGACCCGGAGGTGGAGGCTCCCAGAACGGGCCAGCCGGCAGCCCCAGCGCTCAGGGCTGCACCTGCTGGGGAGGGGTTTTTTGATGGCGACGGCGTGAGGTGAGCAGGTTCGCTCTGGGCGGCTGAGGATTAGTGCTGACTGAGAGGGTCAGGTGCACCGGGGCTTTGTTCAGACCTGTTTGCCTTTTGTACCCCGCCTTCAGAACGCCCAGGCTGCATGATGTCATTTCAGATGCATTAAGCTGGAACAGCTCAAAATTGAATAATTAATTACACTCAGCTTCAATCGCAGTGACTAATTGATCAGGGCCTGCCAGCAGACACCTGGACAGGATTAACTGTGCACAATGGGGGCTGCGGGCAGGTGGCGGCCCCTCTGGACCCCCAGTCCCTGTGTGCGACTTAATTAAGGCTGACTTGATTTATCTGTTCTTGCTGGAGATCTCAGGCAGGCCCCATCCAGGCCTAGGGGCTGCGTGCAGGCCAGGCACAGAGGCACGTGTGGACACGTGCACACGGGCTGATGGAAGGGTGCTGGCGCCTGACCACCGGGCCGTCCTCTTCTGGGCCTGGATCCCAACTCTGCCTCCGCTATGATTCTTTCTGTGGCCTTCCGCAAGTGTTTCATCTCATGGAGCCTCAGTCTCCTTGTCTGTCAAAGGGGGTTGTCATTGTGTCCAGCTCTGTGTTCAGCCTTGGGTGAGAGCTGCTTTTGTCACTGGGATTTTTGGTTTCCTCTGGGGGGGTTGTCCTTGTTCTCATCTCCCTTGCTTGTCTCTGGCTGGAGCAGCTGGCATTCCCAGACCTATCCACCAGCTCTGAAGCTCCTTATTGATTCCCTGGAGCCACCTTTCTGTGTTCGGGAGGTGAGGGGAGGATTCGCAGTCACGCGGATGGCACATCCAGCTCCCGCAAAGGGCTGGCAAGTACAGTTGGGCAGGTTGTGCAGGGCACAACTTGGCTGGGAGTGGTGTGATGTGCGGCTGCATGATGGGGCATACCAGCCTCATTGTCACACTGCAGAGTCTCTTTCTGTCTGTCCCCTCACTGTTTACTGGTCTTCTTGAGTTCAGTGATGTCTGTCTCCATGCCTCCTCAACCCCACTCCCGGAGTCATACCACAGCGGGGACTGTCATGTGGAAATGGCAGACCCCAACACCTTCTGTCTGCTGGCTCCCTGCACACCTGCTGCCGGGTGTGGGGAGCACTTGCCTCTTTGCTTCTGCTCTCCCCATTCCCTGCCCATCAGGCAGCTCCTTTTCCTTGGCCTGCAGACACCCTTGAGATCATCCCCCGCTGGGACACAAACACCCTGTGGTGACCCGGGCTGCCCTTCTCAGCCTCGCCTCTCCAGTGGGGTCTCCACTGCCCCAGCTCTGCTTCATAGCAAAGGCACTCAGCCCCTCCTGCTCGCCTGCAGAATCCCCCGGCGCGGCATTCTCACTCGCTGAGGCCCAGACAGGGGACAGCCCTGTCCTCCTCACGCTGCAGAGTCTGTGGCCTTGACCGCTGCGGCCCCTCTGGCCCCTCCGCAACCTTGGTGCTCCCTCCTTCCTGACCCTGCCCAGCCGTCTCCTGTGGTCCCTGTGCTTCATGTCCCTGGGCACTGTGCCCTGTACCCCCTAAACTGTTGCAATTGCCCGCGCTTCCGGCCTTGGCCTCCGGCTCTTCCCGCTGCCTCCCAGCCTCACAGGCAACCACGGTGAGCCCATTTTGTTTCTTGCCTGTTCTTTGTCTTTTTCCTCTAGAAAGTGAGACAGTCGTGGGTACACGAATGGCAGGGTCTTCTGCTCTCCTGAGTGGAGCAGACTAAAATGAGCCAACAGGCCCCCTGTGGGCTTGTGAGTGGGGGTCTCGGCCATGATGGAGGACAGGGTAGTGACCACGCAGTGAGGGCGTGAGCCCCTGGATGCCTGGCTCCATGGCCTCAGGACCTTCCTCAGCCTCCTTCCGTGCCTTCCTTGGAGCGCAGCGGGTCCCTGGCACTCCCGGGCCTTCCACTCCCTCGTCCTTCCCCAGTCTTGCCTTTGCATCCTGCACATTCGCCAGCCCTAGGATGCCAGCACTGGAGTGCCCCGTCCACTGGAGCACAGGCTGTGCCAAGTCCCAGTAGCTGAAGTCACTCAGAACTCAGGTCCCTTCTCAGCCACCTGGGCCTCAGGTGCCCTGTGTCCTGGTGCCGTAGTGCCAAGGTTCTAATCCCCCGCTGTCTCGGCCATCGTGCAGTGCGGGGGGCGCTGGCTTTTTTGGCAAAATTTACAGGTGGCTGAATATGAATTTGTTAGACGGAGGTGGGAGGAGACCAAAGTGTGTCCTCCTTCAGCTCCATGTCTCCGTCACGACTGGACGCCGCTCTGGATCGTGGGGGAGAGGAAACGGGGAGGGGCATGCGTCCTCCTCTCCCCAGACAATGGGGTCCACTATCCCTCTGGGGGGACGCTTGGAGGTGTCTGCCCTGCTGTCCACCCACTTTCAAAGAAGGGAGGACTCGGCCAATCTAACCAGAAGCTGTCACCAGATGATGTCCTCCCTGGCACCCAGCCAGCCCAGGGAGGGGCCGCTGAGCCCCGAGGCTGTGTCCCGCGTGCCAGGGGCATGGGGTGGAGGACCTCCAAGCATCCAGTGGCCATGGGCATGAGGCCAGAGTCACAGGGCAAATAGGGTGCATTTCCCCAGAGCCATGGTTTTACCCAAAGGTAAGGAGTTTGTTGTAAATCTTTATTTTTTATGTGACAGAACTGGCTTCTTGTCACAGATTCAAATATAAAGAATGTATGCTCCTCCCCAAAATAATCACTGTTCACTGGTTGCTGTGGCTCCTTCCAAATATTTTTAGGCATATACAGCCATTTAAATAAATATGTACATATGAACATTTTTTTAAACAGATGGGATCGTACACACACACACACACACACACACACACACACGCACACGGTTCTTCAACTTGCCTTTGCTTTTGACGATGTGCTCACTCCTCCCTGTGCCCGTACACGCCCCGCCACTTCTCCCTGTCTATCAGCGGGATAGTGAATAGTATTCCTTAAATGGGTGTCACCACGGTTCATCCAGCCATTTCTCTAATGATGGACAGAGAGGTCACTGCAATTTTTTATAATTACAAATAGTGCTGGAAGAAAAAAGCCCCAAACACCCCATCCATTTTAGCAGAACTCAGCAAAAGGGCATTTGAAATGTTGCTTCTAAAAAGGTGACACCAATCTACACCCTCAATAATGGCATATGATTTTAAAAATCAGACTGAAACTAGCGAGGCTGCGGAGCAGCACAGGAAGCACAACACACACAGGGGTTTTGAACATCACATCAGATGCAGAGGGAGGCGCGCTGTCTCTTTCCTTCTCCACGGCTCTTTGAGGCTCCTTGGGGAGTGGAGCCCTGCTCTGCAGTGTAATCATTCTTGGGGTGGCCATGACCACCCATCTGTCTGCCAGAGGGTCCTGCCCGGCCCATCTGACTTCTCATTTATCAACCCATTGTGTGGAGTTGACCCCACTTGGAAGTTTAATGCATTTCTTTTCTTTTCTTTTGAGATAGAGTCTTGCTCTGTCACCAGGCTGGAGTGCAGTGGCGAGATCTTGGCTCACTGCAGCCTCTGCCTCCTGGGTTCAAGCAATTCTCCTGCCTCA
Source organism: Cebus imitator (assembly GCF_001604975.1). Classification (NCBI taxonomy): domain Eukaryota; kingdom Metazoa; phylum Chordata; class Mammalia; order Primates; family Cebidae; genus Cebus; species Cebus imitator. Next base: position 2,625,063 of record NW_016107367.1, on the reverse strand, counting down.
GCCTCCCAAGTAGCCCGCACTACAGGTGTGCGCCATCACACCTGGCTAATTTTTGTATTTTTAATACAGATGGGGTTTCACCATGTTGGCCAGGGTGGTCTCCATCTCTTGACCTTAGGCATTTCTTAAAAGATCCCTTTCAAGTGAGGTCATTGTAAAGTGCCTGAGGTTTTGGGAGGTGAGCCCTCATCAGCAAAACTCCTTTTCCCAGGGGAAAGCTGCTAACCCTCCTGAAAAAAGAGACCAGCACTTTCCCCGACATGTCTTTCCCGTCCCCGAGGCACGCCCTTCTGGGTGGCAGGATAGCAGAGTGTCCCAGCTTTCCCATAACCTCCTTCTTTGGAAGCGTCTGGCTTTTGGAACTCCGAGCCATCAAGGGAGACAGGAAGAATGTTTGCAATTCTTCAGTTGCCAGACCCGATCACAAAGACTCTCCCAGGCTTAAGGAGAGGGCGCTGGCATGGCGAGGCACCCGCCGGCCCGGCCCGCCGTCCTTGCTCTCCTGCCATCCTCAGGGCCTTTAAAACTACAGACTCCACTTCAAGCAAAGAGTTACTGGGCCCCCAGCGCTGGACTACTCCATTCAGAAGTCAAAGGTCGTTCTAACACCTCTCCGGCAGTTTTGGGCTGGCTTAGCAGGGCAGAGGTCCTGAGGCAGCGCCTGCGCATCCGCAGAGGGCTCAGCACACCTCCCGCAGCCCCGCAAGCCACCAATTTTTTGTTTGTTTGTTTTTCATTTTTTTTTTCTTAGTAGAGATGGGGTTTCTCCATGTTGGCCAGGCTGGTGTCAAACTCCTGACCTCAGGTGATCCACCCACCTCGGCCTCTCAGTGTTGGGATTACAGGCGTGAACCACCGCGCCCGGCCCAGCTAAACTTTTCCGTAGTTTTAGTAGAGACGGGGTTTCATCACGTGGGCCAGTGTCATCTGGATCGCCTGACCTCATGATCCGCCTCCTCCAGGAAGCAGCACTTAGCTTCCATTTCCTAACGCAAGTCCCTGCCTCAGTTTCCCCACCTGCAAAGTAGAGCTGAGAATGTGTTTTGCTCACCCCCACGCCCTCACGAGCCAGGCTCTGGGGTTGGCTCTCGGTGTCTCCTTTTCTAATCGTTTGTCCCCATTGTGACTTGAATGAGAACAGTGTGTCTCGGTGTCCCTTCACCCAGCAACCCCAGCACCTAATAGTGCCGTCGGCCCAGTCGCCCTGTGTAAAGGCATAAACAGGTGAATCCCAGGACCTACTGCCCACCTCACCGTCTCCAGTGACATCCCATAGTGCCTGACCTGTGAAAAACACCCATCAATGTCTGGTCCTTAGAGCTCTCCACAAACACAAATCCTTCACAACTGTCGCTGAATGGGGGTGCACGGGGGTTCCCCATTAATTGCCATAGAAGGAACATTTTTTACTAATTTTGCACAAAGTTGGGTGTGTGTAGGAGGGGCACCGCCCCCCCCCCGGCCTTCACAGTGCCCACCGCCTTATGCAAGCTCAGTCTGGCCCAGGATCCAACCTTCTTATGTATTTATTTAAACCCTGCCCCATTCCAGAGAGAATTTAAGCCCTCACCATGAATACCATCTTTGTGTGGGCTTCCAGCGCCAAAGGCCGGGAAACCCAGGCCAGGCACGTCTCGAGGTGGGGCCCCCCTATGGCCTCAAGGCCTGGGCCAATCCTGCGGGGCGGTGTCCCCACTTCCCTCCATCTGTGGGGAGAGGCCTCCCCAGCCTGTACCCTCCTGCTGTCCTCTGACTCTCCCCCTGCAGGGCCACCCAGACCCTGCTCTGAGGCTCTCCCGATCCTGGAACAAGAATATCTTGCCAAGTTCCCTGTACTGGAAGATAAATCAAATTGAAGTTCTCTTTAAAACCCGGAGATGAAGCATCACCTTGGTGTTTGCACACACAGGGGTGCCCTCCTGCGCCGGTGCTGGGAGACCAGAGGCCTGAAAGAAAGAGGGTTTGGGGGAAGACTTCCTGTCCTGAGTCTGCGCAAGTCTCAGGTCATGGGAGGGAGGGCACAGCCCAGTTCTCACCTACCACGGGGCGGGGCGAGGCCAGGAACGTCTGTACCTGTGGGTCTCCTTTGCCTAAAGTCTGTCCCTGGTTTCAGGAAGGCCCTACTTGATCTGGGATGGCTGACCCCTCTCAACTAGTCCATCACCCTAACCTCTCGGCTGTCTCCTGGAATCCAGAGGCTGGCTTGGAAGTCCAAGGGATGTCTGGAGCTGATGAATTCAGATGCCTCTTGAGTAGGGCTTGGGGTGCACAGCCAGGATTAGGCCATCTCCTAAAATTTAAGAGCAGGTTTGAATGTGGATGGTTTTGCAGTGAGGATGAACATAGGTGCAGAAAGCCATGGCTGCCAAGGGCTTCTGCAGGGTGGCGTCAGGAGCCTGAGTGGCCTGCACCCGGGGATGGCCCTCATCCCAAGGGGCTGTGAGCTCAGGAAAGGCTGAGTGGTCTTCCCTTCAAATCTCAAAATGCTATGACTTCCAGGCCTGCAGTCCCCCAGGAGAATTGTTCAGTCTTCAAAGCCCTGTTCCAAATGGAAAGAAAACCTCCAGAGACCATGGGCCTCAGGAAACTTCTCCTAAAGATCTCTTGCACCCCTGTAGCTTCTGGTTGAAGAATGGGAAGAAGTCTGCAAAACCAGAGGTGCTGTTGAGTCCAGTACTGGTCAGTTATTAATAAAAAGACCAATAAATGTAGGTCCCACAGGGAAGGCAGAGCTGAAACCAGACTCCAGGCACTTAAACATTCCAGTCTGCACCGGCTCTGTCCTCCTGCCAGTGGCGCCGGCTCCACTTGTGGCTGGGGGACATTCGGGGGGTCCTACCACCTGTTGGAAGTGCTCAGCTGCCTGTAACCAAAGCAGGGCATGATCATAGCTTGGAACATGGCACTTCATGTTGGTGCCACCATTGACTGTCTGCTAGGGACAGTCTCCTTGGTGTACGATTTGAAAGGTGAATATTTCTCAACCCCCCCAAAAGATACCCTATGAATTTCAGACAAATTCAGGCCTGAATTCAAAGACTGTGGGCACAAGCTGTCCCCTCTGGGCCTTGGCATCCTTTCCCCACGGGCAGCTAAAAGCATTCAGGATGACGCACGTCAAGACAGTCTGCACATGGCTGCTCAGTGCTGATAGTACACATTCCTGCAGGCCAAGGCCCTGACCTCGGCTCCTTCCACCCCTGCCTGAGAACCAGGACAAATGAGATCCTGTTAAGAAACTGCAGATTGATGATGTTTGTCCGGATGGTTGCAGGAGGCCAGCTTACGGCCATCGGGCTTTCCAGACAAGGGGTCAGTTAGCTGGCCAGCTTCCGTGGTCTAACAGAGGCACCCACATCAGAGAAACCTTTCAGGGCGGTCCAGAGGTTACAGGCACAGACAGAAGGTCAGAGAGTGTCCCCAGGACCTGGGCTTCAAGCCATCAGAGTTTCTTCAGGGGTCAGAGTGATCAGGCAAAGACCCTGTCCTCCTCCGTCTGCCACCCAGCAGGGAATAGAAGAGGGTTTTGGGGTGGGCTAAGGAGCAGAGGCAGGGCCAGAGGGATTCTCCAGTGGTCCTGGACACATGCTAAACGTGCGTGAATTTCTGACACCTAAAATCTCCCAGGGCATGGGACGCAGACCCAGGAAGTGCCTGTTCAACATCTCAGCAGCCGGTGGCTTCAGGGCTGAGAATAAGAAACCATCATTTGCAGGTTCTATAGCGCTAGAGGGGACAAACATGATTCTGGATTGAGACATAACTGGGAGAAATGGTAATAAATCTGGCCATGACTGGTTGTGTGAACTTGAGTGTGATATTTCTCGGTTCTGTGTTTCCATCTCCCTAGCCGTGAAACAAGGAGAGCGATCTCTCTTGTAGGATTCCTGTAAGAATCAACCACAACAGGCTGCACAGTCTGCAGTCAGTAGAGCCTGGGCCCTGCCTCCCACAGATGAAGGCCCTGCCCGGTCCCCTGACCCCTAAGTCTGAAAATGATGAATCATGTACTCTGCTAGGAAATGTAGGCAGCCGCAGCTCTCCCTGCTGTATGTCGGCTAGCTTTAGGCAGAAGTAAATTACAGGCTTCAGAGGACAGGGTGAATTTGTGCATAGCAGAATTCCGGGTGTTCTGGGTCGATGGAAGAATTAAATCCTGTCTGTGGGACTTTTAGAATGAGGAAGACAGCAAATTAAGGCACTTTTGGAGAAAGGCACGGCTCCAGGCCCTAAAGAGGGAAAGGCAGAGAAAAACGGTAACGAACAAGAAACGTGGGGCTCAGAGGACTTAGGTGACTTGCCCGCAAACCCACAGGTAATAGGCAGCTGAGCAGAAACACAGGGCCAGGCCTGCCTGGCACCCAGGCTCCCCTGATCAGCCACGGGCTTGGGGAAGCGCAGGGATTAGCCCCTGTGACTCCATGCGGAAACCCCGCTGCTCCTCGCGGAGAGGCAGGGCACTGCAGACGTGCTGTATAATGTCCTGGTCTATTTTAGGGCCTCGGCTTTGAGCACAGGAATCCAGGCACATGGGCCCAGGGGCTGGGACCACCTGTCAGGTCCTTCCCGGCTGAAGGCACGGGATGGGTGAACCAAGGTTGGAAAAAGTCAATGCCACCTCCGCTCCTCCAATTTTAGATCCACACCTGTCTTACTCCAGGACACAGAGCTGTCCTGCTGGGCACTTGACATGTCCTAATTAGGACAGACCCTCACCCCATCTCCAGGCCAGGCCAGCATCCTCTCAATCTATCATTAACTGGCACAGATGGCATGAGGGAAGCACGGCTTGCTTTTACTTATAAGGCCAGAAGGGAGACGGAAAGTTCTTCTGTGTTCCCTCTCCATGTAGGCACACGGCAATGGGCCAGAAGTCAGGGGCTGGGGGCCAGGATGCCCCTGGAAGCCACTCAGCCTGGAATTTCAGGAGTAGGGGTTTTGAGATCTCAAGGACAGTGAAGGAGAGGCCCATGGCTGGAGTGCAGACTGGCTTCAGGCTGGCTCTTCAGTTTGCCGCCATGTCAACTGAGCAGCTCGGGAAGTCTGGCTCCTAATCTGTAAAATGGGGCCAAGAACCCACCCTTGCCGGCCTCTTATGGGGATTAACTGATACCTTGGTGGCGCCGTGGCTGGGGCCATGCCTGGGTACATGCCGTGTGAGGCCCAGCCTGCACTGCCTCAGCCCTGGGCTGGCCACGCTGTCCGGACCCAGTCCCACGGGGTGAGGCCAGGGGGTTTCAGGCCTCATCGCTGCTTTGCAAGACGAGGGACATTTGGGAATGGATTTTGCCCAGGGAGCCCGGCCCCACGCTGCCCCCCTCCAGAGCCAGCCCTGTTTTCCTGGCTAGAGAGAAAGAGAAACTTTCATCCGGCAAGGCAGAAGCACCTCTGTCATTCTTCCCGTGAGTCTGCGCCTACAAGCTGCTGCCTCTGTGCTGGGCAAAGCCTCGTTTCAGGGGCTGTGTCTGCCCTTCAGTCCCGACACACGCTGTCTTCCTGCCCCTGTCCTATCCCACACTTCTCCCATCCGCCCACGGTAACCTCACGATTTGCTGGCGTCCTGGCAGTTTTGGTGAGCTGGGGCTTGAATGCTTGTGACCCTCCAAACCACCTTAGATGCCATGTCTGGACTGTTTCTTGGTTTTCCGGAGAAAAGTCAGGGGGCTGTTTTTACAGCCAAACAATGGGATTCCCTTACTGGCGGGTTCCATCCATTTTGTCAGGCTAAAGGGAATAGAGATACTTAAAGCAGGCGGGTGGGGGACCTTTGGGAGGCCAAGGTGGGTGGATCGCCTGAGGTCAGGAGTTCGAGACCAGCCTGGCCACCATGGAGAAACCCTGTCTCTACAAAATACAAAAACTAGCCGGATGTGGTGGTGCTTGCCCATAATCCCAGCTACTTGGGAGGCTGAGACAGGAGGATCGCTTGAACCTAGGAGATGGAAGTTGCAGTGAGCTGAGATACTGCCACTGCACTCCGGCCTGGGCAACAGAGTGACACTGTCTCAAGAAAAAGAAGAGAAAAGGAAAAAAATCTCAAACTGTCCAAAAAGATTAGAGGGAACGGTGCCCAGTGTTCATACGGGGCAGGGACTAGTGTCCATTCCCACCAGCCAGCCTAGAAATGCTCATCCTCACAGGCTACCAGGGAGATTTCTCAAGAGGCGAGAACCTCCACAGGGGGAAATAATTAACCCCACATTAAACGCTGCTTTAGACCCAATGAATGATAAAAAACAAGACCCAAAAGGATCCAGCTCTTTCCAGGTAACTTGACTGCGTCCCAGAACAAAGCTCAAGAACATTTTTTAGAAATCCATACATACCTAGCACATAAGCAGGGTAACATTCACAACATCTGCAAATTTACCAGGCATTCAAAGATGCAAAAAAGACACAACCCACAATGAAGAGACTAATGAATTAGTCAAAACCAACCCAGAACTTACACAGATGTGAGCAACAGGAGAAAAGGACATTGAAGTAATTATTAGAACTATCTCCCTGGCAAGGCACAGCAGCTCGCACCTGTAATCCAAGCACTTTGGAGGCCAAGGCGCGTGGATCACCTGAGGTCGGGAGTTCAAGACCAGCCTAACCAACATGGTGAAACCCTATCTTTAAAAAAAAAAAAAGAAATGAAATGTGTGAGGTGAAAATTACACAGAGCAAGAGCACTGGCAGAGTACCCGTTGCAGAAGAAAAGATTAGTGAGCTTGAAGATTTACAAACAGAAACTGCAAAATAAAACATACAGAGGGAAAAAATTTAAAAATTCAAATAGCATCGAGAGTTGTGGGACAATTTCAAGCAGCATAACGTGGAGGTGATTGAAGGGTGTGAAACAGGAGAGTGGGGGGCGGGGTGAGCAGAAAAACGATTTGAAAGAGTAGTGGCTAAAATGTTTCTAATTTTGATGAAAACTGTAAACCCTCAGATCCAAGGGACTCCACGAACCCTAAGCGCAAGAACGAGAAAAAAATGACACCAAGACTCAAAACCAGTAGCGAAGAAAAAAAAGCCTTAAATGCAGCCAGAAGAAAAAAGACACGGCCTATACAGAGAAACCAAGATAAGGATTAAGGCAGATTTCTTGTTTGAAACAACGTGAACAAGAAGGTGGAGAGGCAGCAAGCTTTGGAGCAGTGAAAGAACGCAACTGTCAACCAAGAATTCTAGCCCCAGTGAAAATACGTGCAAAAACAAAGGGGAAGTAAAGCCTTTTACAGACCTGCAGAAGCCGAAGGAGTTCATCACCAGCGGATCCACGCATCAAGATGTGTCAGAGAAATCCGTCAAGCAGAAACAAAATGGCATTAGACAGACCGCAGATCTACACAGAGAAAGAACACCAAAAATGGTAACTATTTTGGTAAATATTCAAAAAAATTATTTTGTTCTTTAAGTTTCTTTAAAAGGTAAGTGGTAGTTAAAACAAAAATGTTGACAGTGCATTGCAGGGTTTGTGATATGTAAGTAAAATGTGGAACAGTAGCATACAGGCCGGGCGCGGTGGCTCACACCTGTAATCCCAGTACTTTGGGAGGCTGAGGGGGCGGATCCCTTGAGACCAGGAGTTTGAGACCAGTCTGACCAACATGGTAAACCTAAACCCCCATCTCTACCAAAATACAAAAAGTTCGCTGGGTTTGGTGGTGGGTGCCTGTAATCCCAGCTACTTGGGGAGGCTGAGACATGAGAATTGCTTGAACCTAGGAGGCAGAGGTTGCAGGGAGCTGAGATTGTGCCACTGCACTCCAGCCTGGGCGACAGAGCAAGGCTCCATCTCAAAAACAAAAACAAACAAAAACAAAAAACAGTAGCACAGAGATTTAGAGATTGACAGTGGAGAAACGGAGGTTTGCCATGCGGGGTTCTTATATTACAGGTGAAGTGGTTTAATACTTGGAGGTAGACTGTAAACTGTAAAGCAATGGCAAAAATAACAAAACAGAGTTCTGGCTAATAAGCCCACAAAAAGATAAACTGGTATAATAAAAAATGAAAAGTAGTTCCAAGAATGCAGAAAACGAGGAGAAAGAAAACAAAGAATGGTGGGAGAGAGAACAAATAGTAAGACAAGAGACTGAAACTTAAATTGATAATCACATTAAATTGAGAAACACTCCCATTCATAGATGAGCAAGACCCAATGCTGCCTACAGCAAATGCCCCTCTGTGATAAAGACAGTAAGTTAAAAGTAAAAAGCTGAAGCCAGGCACAGTGGCTCAGGCCTGCCTGTAGTCCCAGCACTTTGGGAGGCCCAGGTGGGTGGCTCACCTGAGGTCGGGAGCTTGAGACCACCCTGACCAACACGGAGAAACCCTGTCTCTACTAAAAATACAAAAATTAGCCAGGTGTGGTGGTGGGCGCCTGTGATCCCAGCTACTCGGGAGGCTGAGGCAGGAGAATTGCTTGAACCCAAGAGGCGGAGGTTGTGGTGAGCCAAGA
>NW_016107367.1:2613705-2615706 GCF_001604975.1 Cebus imitator | reverse complement strand
TCGATCTCTTGACCTCGTGATCCACCCGCCTCGGCCTCCCAAAGTGCTGGGATTACAGGCTTGAGCCACCGCGCCCGGCCTCAATATCCCTTTTTCAAAACTTGATAGAACAAGGATATAGCACAGTTAAATAACACCATCAGCCAACTTGACCTGACTGACATTTATAGAGCACTCCTCCCAACAGCAGCAGAATCCACATTCCGTTCAAGCGCACATGGAACATTTATAAAGATAGATCATATTCTGCGCTCTAAAATAAGTCTCGGTATATTTAAAAGGATACAAGTCACAAAGTATATTCTCTGACCACAGTGGAATGAAATTAGAAATCAATAACAGAAAAAAAAAAATTTTGAAACTCACACTTGGACACTAAATAACACATTTCTAAATAACTCATGAGTCAAAGAGGAATAAAAAGAGAAAGTATTTTGCACTGAATGAAAGTTAAAATATAACATAGAGGCCAGGCACGATGGCTCACGCCTGTAATCCCAGTACTTTGGGAAACCACGGTGAACAGATCACCTAAGGTCAGGAGTTCGAGACCAGCCTGACCAACATGGTGAAACCGCATCTCTACTAAAGACACAAAATTAACCAGGCATGGTGGCGCCTGCCCGTAATCCCAACTACTCGGGAGGCTGAGGCAGGAGAATCGACTGAACCTGGGAGGTGAAGTTTGCAGTGAGCCGAGACTGTGCCGTTGCACTCCAGCCTGGGTGACAGAGTGAGACTCCATCTCAAAAAAAGAGGTAGAAAAAAAAAAAAAAACCATAGAATTTGTGGAATGTCTGTTAAGTTGTACTAAGGCAGAAATTCTTAAATTCCTTTTTAAAAACACACTATGAAAGCTCATTCAGGAAGACACAAATCACCTAAATAGCTGTATGTACATGAAAAATGTTGAATTCGTTGTTAGAAAATTTCCAACAGAACGCCGGCACAATGGCTCACGCCTGTAATCCAAACATTTTGGGAGGCCCAGGTGGGAGGATAACTTGAGGGCAGGAGTTCAAGACCAGCCTGGAGAACATAGGAAGACTCCCTCTGTACAAAAAAAATTAGCCTGGCGTTGTGGCACACGCCTGTGGTCCCAGCTACTTGGGACACTGAGGCAGGGGAATCACTTGAGCCCAACAAGTCAAGGCTGCAGTGAGCCATGATTATGCCACTCTGTACTCTAGCCTGGGCAACAGGGCAAGAATCTGTCCCTAAAAATAGAAATTAAATTAAAAAAGAAACTTTCCCACAGAGAAAATTCCAGGCCCAGATGGATTTGTTAATAAATTCTACCAAACATTTAAGGAAGAAATAATTCCAATTCTACAATAACTATTTAGAGGATTCAAGAGGAACTTATTCTTTTTTTTTGAGACGGAGTTTCGCTCTTGTTACCCAGGCTGGTGCGATCTCGGCTCACCGCGACCTCCGCCTCCTGGGTTCAGGCAATTCTCCTGCCTCAGCCTCCTGAGTAGCTGGGATTACAGGCACGCGCCACCATGCCCAGCTAATTTTTTGTGGTTTTAGTAGAGACGGGGTTTCACATGTTGACCAGGATGGTCTCGACCTCTTGACCTCGTGATCCACCCGCCTCGGCCTCCCAAAGTACTGGGATTACAGGCGTGAGCCACCGTGCCTGGCCAGATCAAGAGGAACTTATTCTAAGAAGCCAGCATTAACCTGGTTTTGTAAAACCAGATAAAGTTATTACAACAAAAGAAAACTGTAGACCAACATCTCTTACTAACATAGATACAGAAATCTTTAGCAAATTTCAAAAAATTGAATCAAACCATATGTAACATGAAAAGTATGTATTATCAAATGTGATCATTGTATTTAAGAATATAGAATTGGTTTAGCATTTGAAAATCCATCATGGTTGTGTCCGATTGCAGTGGCTCACTCCTGTAGCTGCAGCACTTTGGGAGGCAAAGCAGGGAGGATTGCTCCAGCGCAGGCGTTCACGGCCAGCAGAGGCAACATAGTGAGACT